>NC_042966.1:20855027-21062527 GCF_901001165.1 Salmo trutta
GAAACAGAATGCATCTGCGCTCAATTTTGAGTCTCATATTAAAGGGTCTGTAAATACTTATGTAAATACGGTATTTCTGATTTTTATTCAATAACTGTTCGCTTTGTCATTATGGACTATTGTGTGTAGATTGATGAGGAACAGTCTTTATTAGTCTTTTTAAAATACGGCTGTAACGTAACAAAATGTGGAACAAGGGAAGGGGTCTGAATGCTCTGTATTATTGAGATCCATGTTTTTGGGAGCCCAGATAATTGACTTATAAATCCCATCATTGGATGGTTCCTGACTTCGGTCTGGCAAGGGACTCTATAGGTCAGCATAGCTGACCTAAGTTGTAAATATAAAAAAAAGGAGTTGCATGGTAATGTATGTGTCTTTCAAATCTTGGAAGGTTCTCAAGCCATTGCTGTCCATGATATCGGCAAGGATTTGGATTCCGCATTTGTGCCATTGAGGGTATGCAAAAGGCCGCTGTTCAGTTCACAAGGCATTATTGTGAAATATTGGAGTATGGGCATGCCATTTTGATTCCCAGTTACATTGTTTGAAATTTTTGCAGCAAATAGAGATTGTGTGAGCAGAAATAGGACCAAAGCATAGTTTACATTGTTTAACAGATATATCAGTGAAGACCACCTCTTCCAGGGCAATAGGAGACACTGTATTTCTCTCTATACTCAGCCAGTGGGTGGAAGAATCATGTCTAAACCAATTTAGGATTGGACAAAATTCTAGTGCCTGGAAATACAATTGTAAAGTTTGGTACGGATAGTCCCCCTACGTCTTTCCCGCTTTGTAATTTTGTACATTTTACCCGGGATCGCTTACCTTGCAATATACATTTTGAAAACACAATATGGATATTTTTTTCTCACTAGTAAGAAGGGGGAGACAAGGGAAGGATTTAACTACATAAATTCAACCGTGGCAATATATTCATTTTGACAATAGATATGCTGCGGGTTAAAGCAACTGGGATGTTAGTAGGCTTGGGCGGTATAAATTGTATATCGCGGTATTTGGAAAAAGCAACGGGATGGTTTTTAAATACCGTCAACTATTTCTTTGACGTTTTTAAATCAATTTGAATTAACTGCAGTCAACTTGTGCAATTCTTTAGGACAGTGGTTCCCAAACTGTGGGGCGCGCAGTTTTTTATTGAGGAACTCAGCCCGGCTTTAAACTTAGTCTTGAAAGTTGTAATAGTAGAATTTCGAAATGGTTTAGTGCGTCATCAGTTCCTCTTGTCATGTCAGTTATTACATACCTTAGAGAGATAACTTGTCAGAAATGTCCAGATCAACTAGCCCATGTCAGCTAACTTTTTTTTATTTAGGTTTCTTAGCCCATAGGAAGTTATTTTTAAGTCAATTTTTGCTTTAGAACTGCAACATTTTCTTTGCACTCCATGACAAAATGTGTAGAAATGCAGAAAATATGCTTTGAACATGCAAAATTCTCTCCACCAACGAGGGCTGTGACCAGTTTGCCCATATAAATAGACGCGTGGGATGTTCCCAAAAGCTGGAAGGGAAAATGTTTTGGAACCCCCGCCTAAAGAGATAACGCAGATTGCGTTCTTCATTTCACCTGTCACATTATTTAACGTTATGAAGATAACCATCGTTTCCCAGAACAGTTGAGTCAGTGTCACGCGTTCATTTGTAAATAGCGCAACGCGAGAAAGCAGCAGGTGAGTCCATAGCATTCTTTATCTATCGGCAAGTCCCTGTTGTGCGGCGCACATGAGGTGATAGTTACACTTGTATGCAATGCAAACATTTTGTACTGAAATCCGATATCTTATAATGGCTTCCATACTCACCGAAAATTACATTCGTTAGCTATTAACTATGCTTGTATAACTTTTTGAGCTGGAATTGACAGTTTTAGCAATTTGTTATTTTTTCGCATTTAGCTAACAGCGTCTGTGATTTCGCTATTAGTTTGTGCTAAATTTGCTAGCATTCTGGTAATTGAGACCCAATTGTCTTTTCTTGCTTTTATGGCGCCCCTTGTGCTATGCCGGTAATACCCTAAATCCTGGTATGAGAGAAGGAAGGCATGACAATATTGAAAATCTGGATACCGGCCAAGTCTAGATGTTGGTTATCTACTGAGGTCGGATTGAATTGATTTGAGCGTTGTGTTAAAGTTCCTGGCAATGGTTTTATCTAAGTAAGGAAATATATAGACTAACGGTCAAAAGTTTTAGAACACCTACTCATTCAAAGGTTTTTCTTGCTTTTTACTATTTTCTACATTGTATAATAATACTGAAGACATCAAAACTATGGATTAACACGCATGGAATAATGTAGTAACCAAAAAAGTGTTAAACAAATCCAAATATATGAAGCTGGTTGAGAGAATGCCAAGAGTGCAACGCTGTCATCAAGGCAAAGGGTGGCAATTTTTTGTAACACTTTTTGGTTACTACATGATTTCGTATGTGCTATTTCATGGTGTTAATGTCTTAACTATTTTTCTACAATGTATAAAATAGTTAAAAATAAAAACCCTTGAATGATTGAACACCTAATCATAAAACTTTTGACCGTGTGTGTGTGTGTGTGTGTGTACAGTTGATGTCAGAAGTTTACATACACTTAGGTTGGAGTCATTTTAAAACTCGTTTTTCAATGACTCCACAAATTTCTTGCTAACAAACTATAGTTTTGTCAAGTCGGTTAGGACATCTACTTTGTGCATGACACAAGTCATTTTCCCAACAATTGTTTATAGACAGATTATTTCACTTATAATTCACTGTATCACAATTCCAGTGGGTGAGACTGTGCCTTTAAACAGCTCGGAAAATTCCAGAAAATGATGTCATGGCTTTAGAAGCTTCTGATAGGCTAATTGACATCATTTGAGTCAATTGGAGGTGTACCTGTGGATGTATTTCAAGACCTACCTTCAAACTCAGTGTTTCTTTGCTTGACATCATTGGAAAAATCAGCCAAGACCTCAGAAGAAAAAAAATTGTAGTCCTCCACAAGTCTGGTTCATTCTTGGGAGCAATTTCCAAACGCCTGAAGGTACCACGTTCATCTGTACAAACAATAGTACGCAAGTATAAACACCATGGGACCACTCAGCTGTCATACCACTCAGGAAGGAGACACGATCTGGCCCCTAGAGATTAACGTACTTTAGTGCGAAAAGTGCAAATAAATCCCAGAACAACAGCAAAGGACCTTATGAAGATGCTGGAGGAAACGGGTACAAAAGTATCTATATCCACAGTAAAACGAGTCCTATATCGACATAACCTGAACGGCCGCTCAACAAGGAAGAAGCCGCTGCTCCAAAACCGCCATAAAAAAAAAGCCAGACTACTGTTTGCAACTGCGCATGGGGACAAATATTGTACTTTTTGGAGAAATGTCCTCTGGTCTGATGAAACAAAAATAGACCTGTTTGGCCATAATGACCATCGTTATGTTTGGAGGAAAAAGGGGGAGGTTTGAAAGCCGAAGAACACATCCCAACCGTGAAGCATGGGGGTGGCAGCATCATGTTGTGGGGGTGCTTTGCTGCAGGAGGGACTGGTACACTTCACAAAATATATGGCATAATGAGGGAGGACAATTATGTGGATATATTGAAGCAACATCTCAAGACATCAGTCAGGAAGTTAAAGCTTGGTCGCAAATGCGTCTTCCAAATGGACAATGACCCCAAGCATACTTCCAAAGTTGTGGCCAAATGGCTTAAGGACAACAAAGTCAAGGTATTGGAGTGGCCATCACAAAGCCCTGACCTCCATCCTATAGAAAATGTATGGGCAGAACTAAAAAAGCGTGTGCGAGCAAGGAGGCCTACAAACCTGACTCAGTTACACCAGCTCTGTCAGGTGGAATGGGCCAAAATTCACCCAACTTATTGTGGGAAGCTTGTGGAAGGCTACCCAAAATGTTTGACCCAAGTTAAACAATTTAAAGGCAATGCTCCCTAAATACTAATTGAGTATATGTAAACTTTTGACCCACAGGGAATGTGATGAATGAAATAAAAGCTGAAATAAATCACTCTACTATTATTCTGACATTTCACATTCTTAAAATAAAGTGGTGATCCTAACTGACCTAAAACAGGGACATTTTTACAAGGATTAAATGTCAGGAATTGTGAAACTGAGTTAAATTTATTTAAGGTGTTTGTAAACTTCCGACTTCAACTGTGTGTATTATTTATATACTGCTCAAAAAAATAAAGGGAACACTTAAACACCCCATCCTAGATCTGAATGAAAGAAATAATCTTATTAAATACTTTTTTCTTTACATGGTTGAATATGCTGACAACAAAATCACACAAAAATAATCAATGGATATCCAATTTATCAACCCATGGAGGTCTGGATTTGGAGTCCACACTACAGGCTGATCCAACTTTGATGTAATGTCCTTAAAACAAGTCAATGAGGCTCAGTAGTGTGTGTGGCCTCCACGTGCCTGTATGACCTCCCAACAATGCCTGGGCATGCTCCTGATGAGGTGGCGGATGGTCTCCTGAGGGATCTCCTCCCAGACCTGGACTAAAGCATCCGCCAACTCCTGGACAGTCTGTGGTGCAACGTGGCGTTGGTGGATGGAGTGAGACATGATGTCCCAGATGTGCTCAATTGGATTCAGGTCTGGGGAACGGGCGGGCCAGTCCATAGCATCAATGCCTTCCCCTTGCAGGAACTGCTGACACACTCCAGCCACATGAGGTCTAGCATTGTCTTGCATTAAGAGGAACCCAGGGCCAACTGCACCAGCATATGGTCTCACAAGGGCTCTGAGGATCTCATCTCGGTACCTAATGGCAGTCAGGCTACCTCTGGCGAGCACATGGAGGGCTGTGCGGCCTCCCAAAGAAATGCCACACCATGACTGACCCACCGCCAAACCGGTCATGCTGGAGGATGTTGCAGGCAGCAGAACATTCTCCACGGTGTCTCCAGACTCTGTCATGTCTGTCACGTGCTCAGTGTGAACCTGCTTTCATCTGTGAAGAGCACAGGGCGCCAGTGGCGAATTTGCCAATCTTGGTGTTCTCTGGCAAATGCCAAACGTCCTGCACGGTGTTGGGCTGTAAGCACAACCCCCACCTGTGGACGTCGGGCCCTCATACCACCCTCATGGAGTCTGTTTCTGACCGTTTGAGCAGACACATGCACATTTGTGGCCTGCTGGAGGTCATTTTGCAGGGCTCTGGCAGTGCTTCTCCTGCTCCTCCTTGCACAAAAGCGGAGGTAGCGGTCCTGCTGCTGGGTTGTTGCCCTCCTACGGCCTCCTCCACGTCTCCTGATGTACTGGCCTGTCTCCTGGTAGCGCCTCCATGCTCTGGACACTACGCTGACAGACACAGCAAACCTTCTTGCCACAGCTCGCATTGATGTGCCATCCTGGATGAGCTGCACTACCTGAGCCACTTGTGTGGGTTGTAGACTCCGTCTCATGCTACCACTAGAGTGAAAGCACCGCCAGCATTCAAAAGTGACCAAAACATCAGCCAGGAAGCATAGGAACTGAGAAGTGGTCTGTGGTCCCCACCTGCAGAACCACTCCTTTATTGGGGGTGTCTTGCTAATTGCCTATAATTTCCACCTGTTGTCTATTCCATTTGCACAACAGCATGTGAAATTTATTGTCAATCAGTGTTGCTTCCTAAGTGGACAGTTTGATTTCACAGAAGTGTGATTGACTTGGAGTTACATTGTGTTGTTTAAGTGTTCCCTTTATTTTTTTGAGCAGTGTATTATAATGGGTAACGATTGGGATACCATAAATAGAGATGTAGTTCTTATCGGTGTCTTGAGAGGCAGATTTGGTTCGATTTATTTTAGAACTTGAGATGGAGCTGAATTTGATCTTCAATGATCTTCAAAGCGTTTGAGGGATTGAGATACTTTATCTGGACAATGTAAGATATTATTGATGTAATAATGAGTTGACAATCAATAGAATTGTGAGATGTTGGTGTAAATTCTTTCGATTGTCGAATTGTCTGGGCCAGAGGCTTCATAGACAATAAAAAATAGCAGAGGTGAAATGGGATCACCTTGCCTGCTTTAATTGTGCTCCTAGATTTATGTGTGTTTTTACATTTCTACTTAGGAGTACATCATGTACTCCTTGTAAAAAAAATGTCAGCGTAGAGCCCTGAACTGTCAAGTTGTATTATGATTGGAGACAGGCGCAGGAATACGTAATAGGGGTTTTTATTTTCTCTACCCAAACAGAAGAGCGAGGTGTAAATCTCTAAATAAAAACATGGGACGAGACCCGTAAAACAAGTGCATAATAACACGTAGCATGGAAGCCGATACAATAGCACAGGTACTCACATGACCAACGGACATGGTGACAATGAGGAACAGAGGGCACATATACACGCATACTAATCAGGGGGAATGGGAACCAGGTGTGCGTAATGAGACAAGACAGTGCGGGGTTGGTGGTAATGAATCCAGTTCAGTGACGCAGACCTTCTGAGCTGGTGAACGGAATGTGCAACAGTACCGGGGGGATCCGTGACTTGAACTCCGGGACGGAACTACGTATGAGGACAACGAGGTCCGGACTTCTGTCATTTTTTTTCTATGTATACTTTTGGAACTCCGTCGGGGTCTCACCTTACTGTTGAGAGTTAGAATAGTAGAATACAAAAGGTCAAAATTCAAAACTTAGTTGTGCATCAGTAGTTTTCCTCTTGTTATGTCACTAACAGTCACTCAATTTGCTCTTGTCAGTAAAACAAATGTAGATGGGTAAATTATTTTAGTAGTCACACTCAGATATCATATTAACATTGCATAAATCATAAATCAAAATGACTTATGCTATAGCTTTAAAACTGCAAAGTTCTCCCAACTCCATGGCAAAATATGTAAAATTGCAGGAAATTAGCTGTAAAAGTGCAAAATCATGTGTTCTGTAAAGCAAACTAATTGGTCTACTTTTTGTAAAAAAAAAAATTCTGCTAACAGATCCCTCTTTATAGATATTAAATTATCTCCAGACCGCACTAAGACCCTGGTTACAGCCCTGGCTGAACTATAATAATACATAAGCCGTGTCACTCAGCATTTTGTGGCAGGGCAGGCACTTTGCTGATTATTGATTTAGTTGTAGAACTGTTGATCTGTTTTTACTATTGCATCATGTCTCTGAATTATTTATTTGAACATGCATTGTTTAAAAGATACAGGTCACAAAAATGAAATGAAATTCAGCAGTATACCACATTACTTCAATTTCTGAGGCTGTTAACTCTAATGAACTTATCCTCTCCAGCAAAGGTAACTCTGGGTCTTCCTTTTCTGTGGCGGTCCTCATGAGAGCCAGTTTCATCATAGCGCTTGATGGTTTTTGCGACTGCACTTGAAGAAACTTGACATTTTCCACAATGACTGACTTTCATGTCTTAAAGTAATGGACTGTCACTTCTCTTTGCTTATTTGAGCTGTTCTTGCCATAATATGGACTTGGTCTTTGACCAAATAGGGCTATCTTCTGTATACCACCCCTACCTTGTCACAACACAACTGATTGGCTCAAATGCATTAAGGAGGAAAGAAATTCCACAAATGAACTTTTAACAAGGCACACCTGTTCATTGAAATGCATTCCAGGTGACTACCTAATTCTTTATTTAACTAGGCTAGTCAGTTAAGAACTAATTCTTATTTACAATGACGGCCTACCCCGGCCAAACCTGAAAGACGCTGGGCCAATTGTGCGTCGCCCTATGGGACTCCCGATCACAGCCGGATGTGGTGCAGCCTGGATGAAGCTGGTTGAGAGAATGCCAAGAGTGTGCAAAGCTGTCATCATGGCAAAGGGTGGCTACTTTAAAGAATCTAAAATATAGTTTGATTTGTTTGACACTTTTTTGTTGGTTACTACATGATTCCATATGTGTTATTTCAACAACAACAACAAATCATAGCCTTCACTATTCTACAATGTCTAAAAAAGAAGGGAAATAAATAGACTGGAATGAGTAGGTGTGTCCAAACCTTTGACTGGTACTGTAGGCAATTAATACATGTTTGTATGAAAGAGTGAACATGAGTGGGTTAGAGCATGTATCTGAGTGTATACATAAGAGATGGGGGAGTTTTCAAGCATGTGTCAGAGTGAGTGTATGAAAGAGCGAGCATAACGTGTGTAAGTCGTACATGCGTAGCGGCAGCAAGGGGCAGAAGAGGGTTCTCTCCCAGGTTGATGACATCCAGGCCGATCAGAGGGTTGAAGTCGGGCACCTCCTCCAGCTGGATCCTCTCCAGGTAGAGACTCCTAAGACCAGCACTCAGCCCTGCCAGAGTCCTTAGACATCTACAGGAGAACCACAAAACACAGGGGTAATGGGGAGGGGGAATAGGAGGGGAGGAAAGAGAAAGAGGAGCATAAAAGATTGCAAGGGGGTAAAAAGAGGAAAGTAAGGGAGATACAAGAAGAGAAAGTAGAGGAGTGACATGAAAACCACAGATGTACTGGCATATAAATATATCCCCTCACCTTCTCCAATCCCATGCCATCCAGATACAGATCCTTCAGTGCCCTAGCCAATAGCTGGAAAACATGCGGCCCACTCCAGCGAATGGGATTCCCCGACGACTGTAATGCTCCCAGGTTGCCCGTCTTTGCTAACGCATCACTGGGCACCACCTCAGATAGAGCCCGCTCAACTTCTCAGCCCCAGTCAGAATCCCTGGCTACAGCTTGGCGATGGAATTGTTCTCCATGTGAAGGGCCAGCAGGCCATGTAGCAGCTTGAACCGGAGGCCTCGCAGGTTGAGGAGGCGTGTGTTGGGGGAGAAGCCGTGGGGGACTTTGGTGTGGACGCAGTTCTCAGAGGAGTGGTGTGTCTCAACCTATGGGAAACAGTGGGTGAGGGAGGAGAGGTGTGGGAGAAGAGGATAACATAGAAGAGAGAGGGTTTGGTGAGGTAAATCCATTTTAAAGATGGCAAGACCATATCAAACTCCCAGCATCTCCATCTCTCACCTTGCAGGCACAGTTGGCGGGACACTTGACATTGTCGGTGGGCTCGGGGTGGGGGTTGGAATTCCCCTTGTCTGCTCCTCAAACTCAGCCTTTAGCATGGCCTCCTGGCTCTGGCAGCGCAGGTCCCGGAAGTGGATGGCCTCCAGGTTCTCTCCTGGGAGTGAGAAGACAAAGGGAGTGCGAGAAACAGGGAAAACGAGATGAAGGAAGAGTGTGCATCTTTTAATTTGCAACACCAACTTTTCTCAGTAACATAGTCAAACCACAGCAAAGAAACAGTCGCATATAACACTGTCTCAATCTCTCTCACCTGATAGTGGATCTCGATGTTGTTGTTGGCCAGGTTGAGGAAGATGAGGCGGCCCAGAGCAGGGAACGCCCCATCCTTTATGGTGTGGATGTTGCTGCGCTGCATGGACAGGTGCATCAGGTATGGCATGTGTTTGAACGCACCCGATGGCAGCTCCTGGATGTTGTTGCCTCTCAGATCCAGCTTCACTGTGATCTGATGGGGAATGAATTGATAAGGATTGAGATTTGTTTGATATATATTTTATTTTCGTCTTGTATTCAAACAGGTTTCTCCTTGAAATGTAATTCAGTTGCTTACCTCATTGTGAGAGGAACCTCTGTCAGGTTTTTGTTGATGCAGGTAACAATGAGTGAGATTTGTTCACGTTCACACACACACACACACACACACACACACTCTTTTAGGCACTTGCCAAGGTGCACCCCGAGATGGCCAAGAGCAGTACCAGCAGAGTCCATAAGGCCGCGTGACAGACCATGGAATACATCTAGAAAATCAAAGGCGATTCAACTGGCTGAGCAAAAATTCTACTAGAAGATAAACAAAGTTTACACTTGTTGGGGGCCTATTCCATATCCTATAGCCTACGGGTCTTAAAGATCTCAAATGTCCTGGCCCTTGATCGAATTAATACACTTTCTCAACCCGTCTGTTTTTCGAAGAGTCATTTGAACTATTTGCTTTCTCAAATCTTTGCTGGTATGCGTCGGATTTCACCAGGCTACATTCCACGACTAAATGATCATCTCGGTGAGACGCCGTTTCACACCTCGCTGCGTCAAAATGATCCACAGACATGTATTTAAATGTGTACCCAACAACTTCAATTACGCATTTGGTTAATTCCGTTAATACATGCGTAACGATACAAATACGTATGTTTTCAATAGTCTACATAAGATAGAAATAGTTATAATGTAGGCCTACCTATATGCTGAAGTAGCCTAACATTGTACAACTACTTGAAGGCGTTTTTCAACATTTCAATAAATGCTTATAAAAAGGCAAAGACAGTTCCATATCTGCCACGGTATTTCAAAGATGGCTTAAAAAGTGTGTACGCTATTTCATCACACTTGTGAAACAGTTATCACCGTGTAGTCTGAAGGTGCAGTCTACCTGAACCAAAACAATACACCACTGCTTATGGAAATAAGTCTATGGGGTTGGGAAATGATTTGCTCTGCCTGAACCGAGGAAAGTTTCCAGATAAATCCAAACAAAACGATGTAATCTTTGTTGACCAATCGCCTACTTGTTCCTATTTAGCAATTGAAAAACGATGTTAACACTTTTTTTCCAAAGATGTGTCCATCTACAATGATCACAGACGTTGTGAATTGAGTGAGTGAGAGAAAGAGAGATTTGCAAGAGAGGGGGAGAAATAAGAGACCGTGTAATTTCCTAGGGCAAAGCCTGTCTCCTATAAATAAACCAGGAGTAATGGTGGAACGCGGTTTCCTACGGTTAGCTGGTTAATCCACGAAACATTACCCACGTCTGTGTGTTTGCTGACAGAAAGGCATGACACTGTCCCACAGCGGCGTAACTACGGGTACCCAGTTTGATCTCAGGCCTACCCCAAAAAAGTTATTATTATTAAATATACATTTTTATTTTTATTTATTTTTACATTTTAAAAGAAATGCATGTGGGATTTATTTTCTATGGGTGTTGGTGCTGACATCTTCAGGACAGGAATACCGGTTTACTTAACGGAGGAATAAACACACATGTTCATCATTGGTGTCTTAACCAGAACGGGGGAAAATGCACTTTATTTATTTTCGCACATGCGCAGTCATACATCTCTCATAGGGCATGACTGTACCAGTGTAAGAACACAACAACATATTAGTCCACATGCCAACACCCCCACTTGCTCTTATACTGTACAAGTCGTATTCAACCTAACTTTATCAACACATTTAGCTTACAGTTATTCATCTCACAAATGTCAGTTTATATTCCAAACATGTAACCCAAGAATTTTTCATTTTTGAACTTCGTTACAGGTTTAGTCAAAACATCTGCAGCCATGTCTGCCGTTGGACAATATTCAATACTTATTTTACCATCACTGAGTGCAGATCGAATGAAATGATATCTGATGTCGACATGTTTACATCTCTGACGACACACTGGGTTCTTTGACAGAGCAATTGTACCTTGTTTGGTTCATCGTTATTTTCCCTTCACTTTGTGTAAAATCAATGCCTAGGAAATGTCCAAGCCTCCCAAGATCTTTCATCTTAAATTTTTCACGTAACATTTCTTTTACACTTGTGAGTGAGTCACTATCACTAGCAGCGATAATTAGATCATCGACCCAAATTATCAAAATGATCCTTTCTGTTGCAGTTTGTTTGTTATAAACACAGTGATCAGCTGGGTTCTGTGTAAAACCATTTTCACTAAGGTGATCATGCAACATTTTGTTCCAGTTCCTTCCTGACTGTTTCAGGCCGTACAGTGACTTGTTCAGTTTGCAGACTAGTTGCTCACCTGTATCTGACCTGACTTCAAAACCCTCTGGTTGCTCCATGTACACTTCACAGTCAATAGGAGCATGTAGATATGCTGTTTTGACATCCATCTGATGTAACTCTAAGTCATACTGAGCTGCTAGCTGCATCAAACAGCGTACTGATGTCATATTTGCAGTTGGAGAAAAAGTCTCCTTTATAGTCTATTCCTGCCACTTGACTATACCCCTTTGCAACATATCTTGCCTTGTATGTCTCAGTCTCATCTGAATTGTTTTTGACCGCATAGACCCACCTGCCCCCCACTGCATTTTTACCCTCTGGCAGTGTGGTTAATGTGAATGTATCATTTTCCCTAAGGGAATCCATCTCCTCCTTCATAGCAGTAGCCCAAATCTCTGATTTTGGTGAAATCATTGCTTCTTTGAAGGTTTGTGGTGCATTGCACATTACTCTGTAGCAGTAGTCAACACTAGGTGGTATCTGGTCATCACATTTCACTTTACACTCATAGTCTTTTAAGTACTGGGGTTTCTTCCTCGCTCTGTCTGGATAGCGTGGACTCTGACCATCTGATGTCTCAATTTGCACATCTTGTGTCTCTTCTGAGTTTTGATCTGCCATCTTGGCTTTCGGCATGGGGTTTTCAAATCTCTCCCCATGAAGATCATCACTGATTTCCAAATCTGTCTGAGTTTGGTGTTCGACTACACCTTTTGTAACACACTTGACTAATCTGTTTTTAAGAACTTTCCCAGTGTCTGGGTAGTAGACTAGGTATGCTGGACTATTTTTATCATACCCGACAAAAATACCCTTTTCACATCTTGAGTCTAACTTTTTCTTGTTCTGTCTATATGCATAGCAAACAGATCCAAATTCTTTCATCTTTGAAAGATCAGGCTTTCTCCCAGTAAACATGTAGTGTGGAGTCTGTCCTACACGCTTATTGTAACACCTATTGCGAATTACTGCAGCAGTCATTACAGCATATGTCCACAAGTTCTTTGGTAGGTTGCTTTCAAGTAGCATGCATCTTGCCATTTCGAACAATGTTCTCCAATTTCTCTCAGCCGTCCCATTTTGATGGGGTGAGTAAGGGGCTGAAGTTTCATGTCTTATGGCGTTCTTACTGAGCAGTGACTGGAACTCTTTGGCTGTGAATTCTGTGCCATTATCTGACCTGACACACTTTATTTTCCCATAAGGGGCCACATCAGCAATAAACTTCTCAGTAGCTTTTACAGTATCACTCTTTGCTTTTAGGAAATACACAAAAACTGCCCCTGAATAATCATCCGTAAATGCTAGAGTATATCTGAACCCATCTTTCGCCTCTGGCTCAATAGGGCCAGCCAAATCAGTGTGCACAAGCTCAAGAGCCGCTTTTGCTTTTTCATCAGGCTCTCTGTTTCTGCTCTGAACAAATTTTCCCTGAGTGCAGATTTCACAGTTGAGGGTAGATTTGTCAATCTTACCTGTGATTTTCATTCCCTCTGTCACATTTTCTAACTTTGACACATCCTCAAAATTACAGTGGCCAAGAATTTTGTGCCATGTGTGAATATCATAGCACCCATGACATCCATCATCATATTCATCACTTACAGTGTTAAGATAGTAAAGTCTATCGTACTCCTCGATGTCAAAAGTGGTACCGTTCTTGTGGATGAGCTTGTTACACCCCTGTCGAAAGTTGACTGAAGCTCCGTTGGCTGTCGCTGCTTTAACAGAGAAAATGTCCTGTGGAAACGACGGCACGTACAGCGCCTTCATCAGCGTTGTTTTTACCCGACGACCCGTGTTGTCTCTCAGGTAAACCTCCGCTGCACCTCTCCTCTCCGCGACACCATTCGTTCTTGTTCCGTCAGCCAGCTCCACGGAATGTTTTTCCGGTTTGAAAGTCTCGTCAAACTCCTTAAACTTCCCGATGTCCGTGACTATATGTGACGTTGCTCCCGTATCAACCATCAGCCCTTTCTGTTTCAGTCCACTAACCTGACAGTCACTTATTCTGAATGCAAATGAGTGGCTTTCAGCATCTGTTGCTTGTTTCACATTGTCTCTTCTTTTTCGTCTGCAATTTGCGTCAGTATGAGTGGAGCTCTTGCAAAAACTACACCACTTTCTCCGTTCTTTGCGCTCTCCAGTAACGGTACATTCCCGGGCCTTGTGCCCTTTCTGGCCACAGTTGAAGCAGGTTATCTCGGTCCCTTTATCTCTCCATCTTGGCCAGCTAACTTTAATGTTACTTGCCTTCATCACGTTGTCGTCAGTGGAAATGGCGCTAAACTTCTCGGTGCTTTCATAGCTCCTCAACTTGGTTTTGAACTTGCCAAAAGTTGTCGGCTCGTCGCTCTGCGTTATGTGGATGGCAAACGGCTTAAATGATTCGGGCAAACCTTTCAGAATCATTGCAATCAACAGCCCGTCACTTAAAGTCTCTTCAGCATTTCTCAGTGCTGTAATAGCCGTCTCAGCACGAATGATATAGTCCGTAACACTTTCGTCAGCGGCTTTCTGAAGAGAAGTTAGTTCAGTGTAGAGGCTAATCACACGTGGCTTCCCTTTACCTGCATAATGTTCCCTCAATATCTTCAACGCTTTTCTCCCATCATCTGCTGCTTCTCTCATTATCAGGGAAAGGCTTTTATCATCCAAAACCTGTATCAATTCGGCGTAGGCTTCTTCATTTTTCTCTACGTTTTCTCCATCTTCATCCACGCTCAATATGGCGGCCTTTAGCCCAAGCAAACGCAAGTGCCCCAAAAACTTTGTCTCCCATAACTCGTAGTTTTTTTCATCTCCGTTGAAATATAATCTATTCCATCGGCTTCCATGTTCCCTCCTGGGCCCATAACCTGTTGGTGCTGACATCTTCAGGACAGGAATACCGGTTTACTTAACGGAGGAATAAACACACATGTTCATCATTGGTGTCTTAACCAGAACGGGGGAAAATGCACTTTATTTATTTTCGCACATGCGCAGTCATACATCTCTCATAGGGCATGACTGTACCAGTGTAAGAACACAACAACATATTAGTCCACAATGGGTAATTTTAATGTAACAAAGAAATAGTCCGCGACAATCAAGTTGGCTTCCGACTATTGGCTACATTGTTTTAAAAATCATACGGTGGTTTACCTGAACAACGTAAAGTGGACAAACTTTGTAGCGCATAAACTAGCAAGCTCTACCACGCTAGTTTACTCACCAGCTAAGGTAATTTAGTACTTCCAGCAATGACAAACCAAATGTCGATCGCTAGGTTTTTCAAAAAAAAGACGACTGGAGGAAAAAGAGTGATCCAAATTATTTCTGGCACACAATCTACCGATTGCTTCCAGAATGAGACATTAACAGGTGGCGCCAGTATAGAAACAACCGCAATCACAACCGCCAATGCCACATTGAGCCAGGCATGCTTGCCTACCCCACCGTCTCCTCGTTCTTGACGCTGCGGGCTCGGGTGAACCTGCAGTAGGTCCACCGACAGATTTGTCTGCCGTTGACGAACCAGCCTGTCAACCAAAGCTAGCAAAGTTCCCTTCAAGTATGATAAATGGCAAATCAAGCTGCTTCTCTTCAAGGTGGTATGACCAGTTCGTGTGGATTGAGTATAGTAAAGCAAAAGATGCAATTTATTGTACGTTTTGTAGGCATTTTCCTGGGGCAAATGTCGAATTCAGATTTGTACGAGATGGATTTAAAAACTGGAAACTCACAAGAAATGCTTGCTGCAAACACGAGAATATGAAATCACATGCTAGTGCCCTTGCAAAATGTGAATCTTACAAGGCGACCCATGGGCCTAGAAGTCGTGGTACTGTGTTGAACCAAATACATGGTGACGCAAACATGGATTTTATAGAAGGAACCTGTGCTCATGTTAAAGTGGTCGTAGATATTGTTCTAATGTGTGCAAATCAGGATATTCCACTCAGCGGGCATAGAGAAACCGAAGAGGCAATCAACAAAGGTAACTTTTTAGAAATCTTCAATTTCATCTCAAACTATGACTCAAATACAAAACAGGCTTAATGAGTTGCCACGCTTATGAGCCCCGAAATTCAAAACGAGTTGCTGGAGTGTGCAGCATCATTGTTACTGTGTAGGATACAAGATGGAAGTTCATTCTGCGCCTTCCACGTATTTTGCCATACTAGCAGATGAATATAAAATCAGTCTAAACGAGAACTTTTTGCTGTCTGCATCCGATACATTCATGCTGGAATGATTAAAGAACGAGCTTTTGGGTTTATGATAACTGATTTGTCTGCACAAGGAATTTCTCGGAAAATAGTTGAAGTGTTGCAACCTCTGGAGTTGGATCACACTCTGAGGGTTTTTGTTTCGATAGCGCTTCAGTCATGTCAGGGAACATGTCCTAAAGCAAACATTTAAGCAAGCGGTATACGTGCATTGCAACGTTTGAATTTGGTTCTGTGCGCCGCGGCAAAAGTATCGGGACATGTCGGTACTTTTTTGACACAGTAAACCAGCTACACACATTTGAGTGGATCCCACAGACAGAGTACAGAGTTGCATCCCGGGTGACCATGTATCGAGAAAGATCCACGGATGTACGGTGGAGTTCAACATCAGGGTCAGTGAGTAAAGTGCTGTTACTGCTAGATTTTAGAGGTTCTTGCAGATTTTTCAGAGGCTTGTGGACAAACCAAATTAGAAGCCGATGCCCTCTACAACAAATCCAGAACAATACGTTTTTATTCCTGTTAGTCACGTTTAGTAAATTGTTTGACACTCGTGATTTTGCTACGAAGGATTTACAAAGCTCTACATTATCTGTGACGGACTGTATTGGTTAAATTGAAATCCTCAAAATCAACTTTTCTACGTTCAGAGAGAACTCAGGGGGAGACTTTGATGAAGTTCTCAGGCTAACTGAAGAGATGATGGTTAAGCATGATATTAGTAATTGGGATGTGAGCGCATCACGGCAGCGAAAACTGCCTGTAAAATTGGCAGACAGTGTAGTCACAACTTCATTAGGGAAAACATCCAGCATCAAGAGTGACCTGAGGCAACTTTGGAACAATATTCTAGACAGACAGATTACTGAGTTAAACTCAAGACACATATGGGATCATGCAAGCGGCAGCCTCCCTTTCCAAAGAATCCCAAACCTGCGGCCTTAAAGAGCAGCTGAAGACCCACCACATGCGATCATTATGCAATATAAATTGAAGATGCTGAATTCACTGTTTTTATAAAACATTTGATTCGCAAAATGAACATGGGAAAGAGTGAGTGACTTCCTCCATAATGAGTGTACTTGACAGCTGCCCTGATGATATTTTCCCTAATATAAACTCTTAAGTATCATTGTCACACTTCCAATGACATCATGCAGTGCGGAGAGACTTTTCTCAACAAGAACTAGGATAAAACATCGTCTTCGCACATCAATGACAAGCGCCCGGCTGAACCACTTCAGTTAGCTGTCTTTGAGCGTGAACTGACAGATACATTGGATTATGATGAAATCATCACCATATTCAACACAAAGCCTATGTCTGCGCTTTGTGATGTAGGACACGCCTTATGATACGTCTACTAAAGGTAAGGTACCTATTTATAGTACTACTGCCCGCCGTGGTATAAATTGTAAAATCAAATATAGGCTTGTTTGCCCATCGAGATTAAAGTGCGCCAAAAGATGGGTTTTATGTTGTCGGCAACTGGTCTAAAGTCTTATTTTAATATGCTGGGATAGGTCATTATTTATATATGTAACGAGGTTGCTCTAAGTACTATGCACTAGTATAAAACGATTGTATTACGAAATAATATACGGTGCACATCGCAAAATAAATGTAATAAACAAGTAGAAAAATGCCTGTCAATTTTTCTAGGTATAACCAAAAAAAAAAGTCTGGCTTCGCCCTGCTGTCCCATCTTCCCAGAAGTTAGAAAAAAGTCAGGCAGTATTTTTCCATGATTAATGTATATTGTCAATATCGAAAGCTCTCATTCCCGACAGGCGCACAAAGTTGACGCTTCATTCTACCGCAACCTCGGATCTGATGCACAGTAATCGATCCGACCTGGTTGAACTCAGGGGAATAATATGGTCTGATAATATTATGTTTCAGCAGTACAGATGTGGCCAACTAGGTTCTCACTAAAAACATCTATCTAGGGTACATCTAGAACTTCTTACTAATTCTGACCACCATCCTTGTTTGTGCATCCTTCAAATTTACTTCAGTATTTCTTCCAGTGTTCAAATAACTTTTTCCCTTTATGCCTTTAAATACTTCATGAAAATGTCCCTTTTTTGTATGAAAATAGTAGTAGCAAGAACAAGTAAAAACATTTAATTCAGAGGAGAAAATCCTGTCTGAATAAATAGTCTTCTTCAAAGCTTCTTCATTGGGGGAGCTTCATGCATCTAAAACACACAGGTATGTATTGAGTGTAGATTGGCTTCTGTCCAGTGTAAAGTAACTCATGCAAGGAATGTCCGTCCATCTAATTTTCAAAAGTATTCATACAGTTGAGTCAATACATGTTAGAATCACCTTTGGCAGCGGTTCCAGCTGTGAGTCTTGCTGGGTAAGTCTCTTAAGAGTTGTGCACACCTGGATTGTACAACATTTGCACATTATTATGAAAAACAAAATCTTCAAGCTCTGTCAAGTTGGTTGTTGATCATGGCTAGACAGCATTTAAGTCTTGCCATAGATTTAAGCCAATTTAAGTCACAACTGTAACTAGCCCACTCAGGAACATTCAATGTCGTCTTGGTAAGCAAGTCCAGTGTATATTTGGCATTGTGTTTTAGGTTATTGTCCTGCTGAAAGGTGAATTTGTCTCCCAGTGCCTGTTGGAATGCAGACTGAACCAGGTTTTCATCTAGGATTTTGCCTGTGCTTAGCTCTATTCAGTTTATTTTTATCCTAAAAAACTCCTTATTCCTTGCGGATCACAAGCATACCCATAACATGATGCAGCCACCACCATTCTTGAAAATATGAAGAGTGGTACTTGGTGTTGTGTTGGATTTGCACCAAACAGTGCTTCCTATTTAGGACATGCAGTAAAGTTAATTTCTTTGACACATTTTTTTGCAGTTTTACTTTAGTGCCTTATGGCAAACAGGATGCATGTTTTGGAATATTTGTATTCCTTCTTTTCACATTGTCAATTAGGTTAGCATTGTGGAGTAACTACAATGTTGTTGATCCATCCTCAGTTTTGTCCCATCACAGCCATTGTAACTGTTTTAAAATCACCATTGGACTCATGGTGAAATCCCTGAGCAGTTTCCTTCCTCACCGGCAACTGAGTTAGGAAGGACGCCTGTATCTTTGTCGTGACTGGGTGTATTGATACACCATCCAAAGTGTAATTAATAACTTCACCATGCTGAAAGGGATATTTACATTTACATTTTTTTTTATACATTTTATTCATTTAGCAGACACTCTTATCCAGAGCGACTTACAGTAGTGAATGCATACATTTCATACAATTTCATACATATCATACTTTTTTTTTTTTCTGTGCTGGTCCCCCGTGGGAATCGAACCCACAACCCTGGTGTTGCAAACACCATGCTCTACCAACTAAGCTACAGGGAAGGCTTAATATTCAGTGTCTAATTTTATTTTTACCCATAGTTGCCCTTTTTTGCGAGGCATTGGAAAACATCCTGGCCTTTGGTTGAATTTTTTACATTTTAGTCATTTAGCAGACACTCTTATCCAGAGCGACTTACAGGCGCAATTAAGGTTAAGTGCCTTGCTCAAGCCACATCAACTCACAGCTGTAATTGCTGCCAAAGATGCTTCTTACAAAGTATTGACTCAGGGGTGTGAATACTTAGGTAAATTTGATATCTGTATTTCTTTTTCAACAGATTTGCCAGAACTTCGAAACACATGTTCCCACTTTGTCATTATAGGGTATTGTGTGTAGATGGCTGAGAAGAAAAAAACATTTAATCCATTCTGAATTCAGGCTGTAACACAACAAAATGTGGAATAAGTCAAGGGGTATGATTACTTTCTGAAATCACTATCTGATCCTGTCTGGTCAAAAATAGTATGATATTGTTGGCGCCCGTAGCATTGAATGCAAGGGAAGCCAGTGAGCATTTGGCCTCCCTTGATATAATAATAATAATAATAATAATAATAATAGCCAATCAGCATTGAGAAACTGAGCAAGCTCAACTGTGAATAGTCCTGACACAGCAAAAAAAAGTTTTTGGCTTCACATCACTTCAAAAACCAAACGTCATTGACAGAAAAAAAGTTAATTGTTGCATCTCGTGTTGTTGTCCCCCGGTGGCTAGCTAGCCCTTTTCCTAAATTAGCAAAGGATGGAGATAGGGATTTGGACTCGTGCATTTACTTAATTATCCATACTGGCCAATGATTATAACGTCGATTCTGATCCAACCATAAATTCATACATTGCCTGAGAATATGGAAGTTCAATATGTAGTAGGCTAACATTAACTAGCTGGCTCATCGTTGCCTATGAAAGGAAGTTAGACTAACGAGCAAGCCAAGTAGGGTAGGACAACAAAAACTACAAGCGTTTACTGTATAACAGAGTCATAGACCATTTCGGCAACATAAAATACAGGAGGACAAGTAGGGTGAGTCAACATGTTTTTCCTACTTGTGTACACACACACACACACACACACACACACACACACAGAAATCAGTACCATAGCCACGTCATACTGTATTTACATATAGTTGATTGGACTAAATAGTTTTTGGTATTTTTTTAGTTGCCACTGTATTAGACTAAGTATAGGTGATTTGATGTTGAAATGGAAAAAAATCAGTCAGCTAACCATTTACAGTAACAGCAGTTAATTAATAAGTCAATACACACTAAATGGTATGAAGAAATAGAGAAATCCTACTTTATCTTGGCACTGACACGGTATGGGCAGCTATTAATCGATTCATTAATAGATCATAGATTAATAGAATGAAGTAAGAAGAGTCAACTCGTACTTTGAAAGAATAGGAAGTGTTGGCTGTGCACTTAACCAATAACAGGCATTCCAAATTTAACCCTTTCACGTGTGAGTTCCAAATTTCTCTTATGTCGCCCCGGCTGAGTTTGATGTCAGAATGCATTTACTGTTCCAAAATGTGATTGTTACGCAACAGGACAGTTAACCCACGCTGTCCTCAAACCAAGGCACACTGCCTGCTAATTATCTATGGGCTATGTTTCAACTTCAATTTCAAATAATTTTCTAACAACAGTTTGAATTGAGGTGTGTTCCACCTCATTAATTCACATAGAAGTAGGCAATTTCACTGTTGTTGGTCCCGTGTGGCTCAGTTGGTAGAGCATGGTGTTTGCAACGCCAAGGTTGTGGTTTCGATTCCCACGGCGGACCAGTACGAAGAAAAAATGTAAGTTGCTCTGGCTAAGAGCGTCTGCTAAATGACTAAAAATGCAGGACACGGTTACTTTTTTTGCAGCAGACATGTGTAATAGTCACATTCTGCAATATTAAAGCTGATCTACCCCCTAATTCATTATTATTTTTTTTAAATACTTGATCGTGTTGCTATCCCTACTGGGATTGGATGTTGATACTTAGCACTAACTAGCCTGCTTGCTAGCACTAACATGAGGGTAAAGCAAGGTTGGCTATCTGAATTTACTCCTTCAAAGGATCTCAGCAGTCAGACAGTAGAATGAGTTCAAGTGCGTTGTAGGCCTACATGAGCCCCAAGTCCAATACAATCGGTTTTGAGGACAGCCGTTTTAGCAAACCCTGGTAGAGTTTTCTGTCTGTGGCTGTTCTTGTTACGTCGGATTTGGATCTCTCAAAGTGGTCAAGCCTCCGACCTACAGGCCTCTGCACACACGCCTATGTAACAGATGTATATCGTACTCTCCTTGCGTTATGTTTTCTCCAAATAAATCACATCAGCCAGTGGTCCCAGTTGAGCATCATTTATTTCTGTTGTTAAATGGGAAACGGGACGTTAGTTGTGCAGGGCTTAACGATATTGATGGCTGTCGATGGCAAAATCCCTCGCATCACATTTTCATACTGGGCGAACAAAATACAAAAATGCAATACAAAATATAACGTGTAATACCTGTTGTTAAATGGGAAACAGTACGCTAGTTGTGCAGGGCTTAACGCTGTCGATGGCAAAATCTGTAGCATGAAGACAAACTGTGTTAGCAGTGGGCTTATGTGACCATTACATCGTTGTATGCTAGCTAACACACTTATTTACAGCAATCATATGCCAAAGCACATCCCAGAAAGCCCCTCAATCCATAACAGGTACCATATACCCACACGTATAAATCAGTAACGTACAGCAAACTTGTACACATTGTAAAATATAAAACGGTATTCAGAACGTGACCTACCCCTTGCATCACATTTTCATACTGGGAAGACCTGACGTTCGCGATCTCCCCCATCTGCAAGCGGGGCCAATCACAACACACCTTATTGTCATTAGTTGAACCAACCAATAAGAATGCTTGAACATTAAATACACATTTCTTTAGAGGCAAGTGGAAACTTAACTGTAGGTGGAACAGGGTTGGTTATTAATCAATCATTCACACCACCGCCAGGGAGACAGAAGACTGGGAAGAAACCCCCATTTATCTACCTTTTTGGCTGCTATAGCCTACATATTTATTTAGATTGCCATTCTATTGTTTTCACAGAATTTGTGGTAATTAAATATTTATTTTGAAGTATTTCTACCAGCTTTGTATATTCTCAAATTGAAAAAAGTTAGGGAGCACCGCACTACATCCCTGGCTATCTCTCACAGGCTGAATACGCGACGCGAGCGTTGCAAAATAAATGTAGAAATCTATATTATTCAATTATTGCACCCACACTGCTCGCGAGCATCTGCGTTGCCAAGGGCTAAAATAGAAGTCAGTTCTATTTGTGACGCAGATCGCGCTGCAAGTCCTGCCATCTCATTGGTTTATAGAAGCAGGTACCCACGTGCCATCTCCTCATTGGTTATACCCACGTGGGTGACTGAAAGACGAACGAGGTCAGTGGCGGTAATGCACCTAATTTATGAAAGTTGCCAATCGCAATATTAAGTCAAGAGAAGAAAAGGCCTGGAAGGAGGAGAGATGACTAGAAATCAGTCGGTTGACCGTTTTATGTGTGGATTAATTGGCGGAGTAGAGAACCTTGTGCATTCAGGTAAAATAACAACTCAATGTTTATATTCCAGGACAAATTAGCTAGCAAAAGCAAGCTAGCTAAATATGACAAATTAGCTAGCAAGTGCAAGCTAGCTACATTTCCATAAATGTTTAATGCTTTTCGACCTGTCCCCAAATTAATGTAATTGGTTCAGAGTTTGTTTTGATATTTTAACCTGCGTGTCGTGATCGCATTTGGTGTGGGGGGACAAAATACATTTATGCACGATGGCACACGCAAGCAGCCAGTTTGGGTTCCGTGTCAGCGTCTCCGAACATCTTTGCGTAAACGGAAGACGGACGCCACAAAACATGTTGTCGCTGGAAAATAGCGAAATTTCAAAATTGTTACTCAGCGAAATTTCGTTACCACAAACAGCACTGCAGATGAGCGAGATGCAGACTTCTCTTTCACACAGTATATGCGCATATGCACGTGTTTGCTTCATGCTGTTAGAACGTGGTAGCCACGGAACCAAAACAGCAGAGAAGTTGAGTTTCGCACATCAACGTTCTTAGTTGTTGTGGAAATTTACCCACTATGCTGTTTACTTTCTGGAAGGACAGTACAGTAGATAGAGGCAGAAACTGCTTCTCCAATAGAAATCCCCTATCACACTTGTAGCCAATGGCATGGCGAGGTTGGCTAGCTAATGCCGCGTTCAAAACTGGGAACTCAAAAAAATGCGAGGTCAAATCATGACGTTAGTGATCTTCAAGTTGGAAAGTCAGAGCTTTAGAAAGCTGGAGTTCTGAGTTGGATGACCGTAAAAATACATTTTCCTAGTTTACATTTACATTTGTCATTTAGCAGACACTCTTATCGAGAGCGACTTACAGTAGTGAATGCATACATTTCAATATTTTTATTTTTTTCCCCCGTACTGGTCCCCCGTGGAGTTGGAACTCGTTTTTTTCCAGAGTTCCCAGTTGTTTTGAGCGCACTGAAGTCGGAAGTCAGAGATTTCCAAGTTCTCAGTTCCGAGTTCCCAGTTTTGAACACAGCCTAAGCTCATGCATAGTAACGAATGGGGAAGGTATTCAGATCCTTTTGACTTTTTCCATATTTTGTTACGTTAGTCTTATTCTTAAAAGGATTAAATCATTTTTTCCCCTCAATCTACACACAATACCCAATAATGACAAAGCAAAAACAGATTTAAATTTTTTTTTTTTTAGCAAATTCCTTAAACTGAAATATCACATTTACGTACAGTTGAAGTCAGAAGTTTACATACACTTAGGTTGTAGTCATTAAAACTCGTTTTTCAACCACTCCACAAATGTCTTGTTATTAACAAACTATAGTTTTGGCAAGTCGGTTAGGACATCTACTTTGTGCATGACAAGTCATTTTTCCAACAATTGTTTACAGACAGATTATTTCACTTATAATTCACTGTATCACAATTCCAGTGGGTCAGAAGTTTACATGCACTAAGTTGACTGTGCCTTTAAACAGCTTGGAAAATTCCAGAAAATGTCATGGCTTTAGAAGCTTCTGATAGGCTAATTGACATCATTTGAGTCAATTGGAGGTGTACCCGTGGATGTATTTTAAGGCCTACCTTCAAACTCAGTGCCTCTTTGCTTGACATCATGGGAAAATCAAAAGAAATCAGCCAAGACCTCAGAAAATAAATTGTAGACCTCCACAAGTCTGGTTCATCCTTGGGAGCAATTTCAAATGCCTGAAGGTACCACGTTCATCTGTACAAACAATAGTATGCAAGTATAAACACCATGGGACCGTGCAGCTGTCATACCGCTCAGGAAGGAGACGCGTTCTGTCTCCTAGAGATGAACGTACTTTGGTGCAAAAAGTGCAAATCAATCCCAGAACAACAGCAAAGGACCTTGTGAAGATGCTGGAGGAAACAGGTAAAGTATCATTATCCACAGTAAAACGAATCCTATATTGACATAACCTGAAAGGCCGCTCCGCAAGGAAGAAGCCACTGCTCCAAAACCGCCATAAGAGCCAGACTACGGTTTGCAACTGCACATGGGAACAAAGATCATACTTTTTGGAGAAATGTCCTCTGGTCTGATGAAACAGAAATAGAACTGTTTGGCCATAATGACCATTGTTATGGTTGGAGGCTTGCAAGCCAAAGAACACCATCCCAACAGTGAAGCACGGGGGTGGAAGCATCATGTACTGGGAGTGCATAGCTGTAGGAGGGACTGGTGCACTTCACAAAATAGATGGCATCATGAGGGAAGAAAATGATGTGGCTATATTGAAGCAACATCTCAAGACATCAGTCAGGAAGTTAAAGCTTGGTCGCAAATGGGTCTTCCAAATGGACATTGACCCCAAGCATACTTCCAAAGTTGTGGCAAAATGGCTTAAGGACAACAAAGTCAAGGTGTTGGAGTGGCCATCACAAAGCCCTGACCTCAATCCAACAGAGAATTTGTGGGCAGAACTGAAAAAGTGTGTGCGCGCAAGGAGGCCTACAAACCTGACTTGGTTACACCAGCTCTGTCCGGAGGAATGGGCCAAAATTCACCCAATTTATTGTGGGAAGCTTGTGGAAGGCTACCCGAAACGTTTAGTTTAAAGGCAATGCTACCAAATACTAATTGGGTGTATGTAAACTTATGACCCACTGAGAATGTGATGAAAGAAATAAAAGCTGAAATAAATCCTCTCTACTATTATTCTGACATTTCACATTCTTAAAATAAAGTGGTGATCCTAAAACTGAGTTTAAGTGAATTTGGCTAAGGTGTATGTAAACTTCCGACTTCAACTAAGTATTCAGACCCTTTACTCAGTACTTTGTTGTAGAACCTTTGGCAGCAATTATAGCCTTGCGTCTTCTTGGGTATGACGCTACAAGCTTGGCAAACCTGTATTTGGGAAGTTTCTCCCATTCTTTCTGCAGAGCCTCTCAAACTGAGGTTGCACAGCTATTTTCAGTCCTCGCCAGAAATGTTAGATTGGACTCAAGTCCGGGCTCTGGCTGGGCCACTCAAGGACATTGAGTTGTCCCGAAGCCCCTCCTGTGTGGTGTTGGCTGTGTGCTCAGGGTCATTGTCCTGTTGGAAGGTGAACCGTCGGCCCAGTCTGAGGTCCTGAGTGCTCTGGAGCAGGTTTTCATCCGGCATCTCTGTGCTTTGCTCCGTTCTTCTTTCCCTTGATCCTGACTAGTCTCCCAGTCCCTACCACTGAAAACCATCCCCACAGCATGATGCTGCCACCACAATACTTGAATGTAGGGATTATCCCAGGTTTCCTCCAGATGTGAAACTTGGCATTCATGTCAAAGAGTCCAACTAGAGAATCTTGTTTCTCATGGTCTGAGAGTCCTTTAGGTGCCTTTTGGCAAACTTCAAGCGGGCTGTCATGTGCCTTTTACTGAGGAGTGCCTTCTGTCTGGACACTCTACCATAAAGGCCTGATTGGTGGAGTGCTGCAGAGATGGTTGTCCTTCTGGAAGGTTCTCCCATCTCCACAGAGGAACTCTGGAGCTCTGTCTGAGTGACCAAGGCCCTTCTCCCCCGATTGCTCAGTTTGTCCGGGTGGCCAGCTCTAGGAAGTGTCTTGGTGGTTCAAATCTTCCATTTAAGAATGGAGGCCACTGTATTCTTGAGGACCTTCACTGCTGCAGAAATGTTTTGGTACTCTTCCCCAGATCTGTGCCTCGACACAATCCTGTCTCGGGGGTCTACGGACAATTCCTTCGATATCATGGCTTGGTTTTTGCTCTGACATGTACTGTCAAACTGTGCCTAGTTATTTTTGTGTGTTCCTTTCAAAATCATGTCCAATAAATTGAATTTACCACAGGTGGACTCCAAGTTTTAGAAATATCAAGGACGATCAATGGAAGCAGGATGCACCTGAGCTCAATTTCGAGTCTGAGGAAATGGTCTGAATACTTATGTAAATAAGTTATTTCTGTTTTTAATAAATCAGCAGAAATGTCTAAACCTGTTTTCCATTTGTCATTATGGGGTATTATTGTGCGTAGATTGATAAGGGAACAAAATAATTTCATTCATTTTAGAATAAGGCTGTAATGTAACAAAACCTGGAAAAAGTCAAGGGGTCTGAATACTTTCCGAATGCACTGCATCTATGGTTCTACGAATTCCTGGAAGACCGTCAGTACGGTTGAAAGTGCGGATTATATCCCTCGCGATCCGCGCAGGTCGAGTAAAGTTAACAACAAAGTAACGCCGGTGACGTGACAGCATGGGAGGATGTGATTGCGGTTCATATAAAGCCGTACGTCAGACCACGCACTCTCAGAGAACCTTCTTGCCAGTGTTGCCAACTTGGCGACTTAGTCACTATATTTAGCGAGTATTCAAGCCCCTCTAGCGACACATTTTCCAAAGAAATCGATTGGCGTCAAATCTAGCGACTTTCTCTGGTGTTACTGGAAACTTTTGTAGACTCTGACGTGAAAGCACGTATCGTTCTTACTCTTCTCAACGAGCAGCGGGTGCTGCTGTGGGCCCCACCCCCGTTCCAAAGCACACAGTTCTCGCGCATCAGTCCCTCCCAGCTGCAGTCGGAGCAGGAGATGTTCACCCCTCCACGTCCAGACCACAAATTAATCGCCCATGCGGGAAGCCGCCGCTGGCTGATCCCCGCCCTGGCTTACATTCAGGGCGGGATGTAAAATGTTATGTCTAAAATAAATCACTGCACAAAAATAAATCATTGCATTTGACTCACACAGCCTCAGTCACTTACTCACCTTGTCCACTGTGTGTGTGCCTCTCTGTGACAAACTAAACATCTAGCTAGCTAGCTCATCATTTCTCAGTCTAAACTGTACACTCAAAATTACAGAAAGGAGTGGGAATCAAACCCTGAATTCAAAGGCTGGTTGAAGCCGTTTTATGCAGATGATACATGGGCATACTGCCTGTATTGTAAGGCTGATTTCTACGCCAAACTTAGTGATGTAAAAAAACACATGACAACTCAAAAACATACTCAAAAGGCAAAGCCTTATAACAGTTCCACCCA
The DNA here is from genome assembly GCF_901001165.1 of Salmo trutta. Lineage (NCBI taxonomy): Eukaryota > Metazoa > Chordata > Actinopteri > Salmoniformes > Salmonidae > Salmo > Salmo trutta. The sequence goes on from NC_042966.1 coordinate 20,883,048, forward strand.
AAACAGGCTGCCATTTATGGTTAAAATTTTTTTACTCTGCATAAAAGGCCGAGGCCACCATGGCATTAGCTATTGCTGAACACTGTTCCATGCTGGCATGTGATCACATTGGAGAAGCATGTAGAGCTGCTTTCTCAGACTCTGCTGCTGCTACCCACTTCAAAATGCACAGGACAAAGTGCACAGAAATGATTAATGGTTTTCTAGCACCATACTTCCTGAAAAAGTTGGTCGCAGATGTGGGTGACCAGCATTTCAGCCTCTCCTCTGAGTCCACGGATGTAAGTGTTTCTAAGTACCTGGGGGTTGTGATAAGGTACTTTAGTGACACCAAGCAGACAATTGTATCATTATTTCTGGGGCTTGTTGAGTTGGAGGGAGGAGATTCCAAATCTATAGCCCGTGCTGTTGTGGCTTTCCTCGAAGTGTTGTCTTAAAAAAGAGAAACTCCTGGGGATAGGGACTGACAATGCCTCTGTTATGACGGGGATTAACAATGTGGTCCATAAAGTGCTGAAGGAGGAGTATGGCCTCATATCTGGTTCTTAGTCGCTGTGTGCCACTCTCTGCAGCTTGCTGTAAGTCATGCTTCCAATGACACCATCCCCCGTCGTGTGGAGTACTTGGTACGAGAGACTTTTATAACTGGTTTTCAGTGTCTCCAAAGCGCAGGGAGGCCTACAAGGCCATATATGAGAACATCAACTGTGGGGAGAAACCTTTACAGATAACCAAGGTGTGTGCCACACGTTGGCTCTCCTTTGAACCCGCGGTTTTATGCATTTTGGACCAGTGGGAGGAGCTTAGGCTGCATTTCGCAGTGAACACTGCTACATGGCTGAGGTTTTATACTCCATGTACAGTGATCCTCAAAACATATTGTATCTTACTTTTTTGAAGTCGGTGCTGGGTGAGGTACAGTTGGCCATCAAGGCTTTTGAGGGAGAGCAAGTAGATCCTCTTAAGCTACTTGACAGCTTGGTTAGCCTGATCAAGTCTGTGAGCAGCAGGGTGCTGAATCCACTGGCAAATGTTGATGTACTCAAAGGGCCAATGGATACATCAGTCCCAAACCGTACCTTGGTTACCTTTTTGAGTCAAAAGCAGCTGAGCTCCACCTGGCGCCTGAGGATGAAAACAATGTCCGAAAGCGGTGTAGCCTTCACCATCTCCCTCACTAATGAGTTGAGGGTGAGACTGACGGACAACATCGAAGCATTGCAGTACATGTCAGTTTTCAATGTGGAGGAAACTCTAAAGCACAATAAGAGCCCTGGAGAAATAGAAAAATAGCCAAGCTCCCTTTTTTTTAGGGGTGGATCAGCTTAATATTGCGGAAAGAATATTGCTTCCATCAATGTAATTGTCTGCATCATTTCCAATCCCCCATATTTTTTGGGTAAATATATATATCCATACATGCATGCATACATATATACATACACCTACCTATATAGACATACTTTTTTAAAGAATATACCTTTATTATTATTCCCCGCACACCCTACCACCGATCCCCCAATTGGAGTAAACTAATAAACACTTTGGCTTTTACCTTCAATTTATTCATCTTATACACATTTTACAGACAGTCTATTTTACGATAGTTATTTTGTTTGTTTTTAGTCCTTCCTCTATTTCTGATGTCCATCCAGTTTGATTTCTATTTGTAACTGTGCTATTTCAAAAGTTCTGAACCTATATACATTTTACAGACCCCGTATGTTTTACATTGTTATCTTGTTATTAGTCCCACCCTTCAGCTCCATTCAACCCCTCTCATCTATCTCTCAACATCATCCATTTCGGATTTCTATTTGCCAACTGTGCTGTGATGCTTCACAAAACAATTGAACCTTTCTATTCTCATAGCTTCTACAGATTGTAAATTTAAAAAAAAATGTTTTTTTGCTAAAATAATTATATTATTGATTTGATTGACTATGGCTTTTCAAATCACCCAGTATTGCTATCTGCAGCATTAGTTCTAGGCAAATGTTGCAATTCTTCAGCCATTCCTGGACCTGTGACCAAAAACGAGCTACATATGGACAATACCAAAATAAAAAATCTAATGACTCTGCCTCCGCACAGCAGAATCTGCAGATCTGGGAAGATTGTATCCCCCACACATACACACATATACAACATTCTATTAGTTGCAAGAATTTTGTATAGTAATTTAAATTGAAAAATGTGAAGTTTTGAATCCGGCGTTGTTTTGCGTATCAATTCATAAACCATGTGCCATGGAATGGGTACATCGAAAATCTCTTCCCAACTATTTTGCAATTTATATGGCACAGCTGTCAGTTTTTTTGGTCCTTAAATGAAATTGGTATATGTTTTTATTTATCACACTTTTCTTTAACCATTTATGTTCTTTAATACAGGGCCGACATACAAGTTCCTTACTTTTTTCCCCTTCTACTTGCCTCTTCCATTTTTGTGGTAATGCTGCAATTAATTTGTTGTAATTTTGGGTAGAGCAGATATTTCCATATGTCTGTGTTAGCTGCATGTGTGACATCACTCCACCAGTCCTATTTATAATATCATTCACTAAAATTATCTTTTTTAAACATTTCTTCGAAAAATTGTTTTTTTTATCAATTACTATATTTCAATTTAGCCACAATATTTGTTGTATTATTTGTTCTGTCTTTTCAGGTGGATTAAACTGAAATTGCAACCGACTTTCTAAGGCTTGTTTAAAAAATAAAAGATATTTAGGAGATTATTTCCTTTTCAAACAACCGAAAGTGGGCAGGTGTAATCTGAATAAAGGGAAAAAGGCCCTTCTTGAACAAGATGAGACATTCGTACCAATTTACTAGAAAACCAGTTTGGATTTAAGTATATCTTTGGTATGACTGATGCCTTTAGTGAGAGGTCTAATACTTTAATATTTAATTTCTGCCCTCTGAATTCATATTCGTTATATAAATAGGCCCTTTTCATTTTATCTGGCTTGCCATTCCAAATAAAATTGAATATTTCTTTGTTCATATAATTATATATTTTTTTGTTTTTGTGATCCAATACGTTATAATCATAATTTGGTTTTAATCCAGAGAGGATAGCAAAAGTATCTAGATCCTCTGAGGCCGTGGAGAGACTCTAATTGTGGTTTTAAAAGAGAACATGAATCATCGGTGTACAATTACACCTTAGTTTTTAAGCCACGGATTTCTAATCCCTTAATATTATTGTTTGATCTAATCTTAACAGCTAACATTTCAATGGCAATAATAAATAAATATGCCGATAGTGGACAACCTTGTTTTACTCCTCTAGATAGTTTAAAACTTTCTGAGATGTAGCCATTTACTATTTTACACTTAGGGTTACTATACAAAACTTTAACCCATTTTATAAGAGATTCTCCAAAATTGAAATATTCTATGCATTTATATATAAACTCCAGTCGTACTTTATCAAAAGCCTTTTCAAAATCAGTTATGAAAACCAGGCCTGGTGTCCCCGATATTTCATGATATTCTATTGTTTCCAGTACTTATATTATCTCCAATGTATCGTCCATGTAAAAAACCTGTCTGATTAGGATGAATAATATCTGACAAAACCTTTTTAATTCTATGCGCCAAGCATTTTGCATCACAACACTGAAGTGTAAGAGGTCTCCATTTTTTAAAATGGACTAGATCTTTATATATTCCATTTGGGTCCTGTTTAAGTAATAATGATATTAGACCTTGTTGCGTGTCTGATAATCTACCATTTATATAGGAGTGGTTAAAACATGCTAATAATGGTCCTTTGAGTATATCAAAAGTTTTGTATACTTCTACTGGTATGTCATCCAGCCCTGGAGTTTTCCCATCCTTAAAGGCCCCAATTGCATCAAGCAGTTCCTCCTCTGTAATTTGGCCTTCACATGAGTCTTTCTGTACAGATGTTAATTTTACATTATTATTAGGAAAAAAATCCATACAATTAGTTTCAGTTAGTGGAGATGGAGGAGCCTGAAACTAAAACATATTCTTAAAGTACTTTACTTCCTCTTTCAAAATATCATTTGGTGAATCATGCGTGACTCCATCATTTGTAACAAGTTTTAATACATTTTCTTTGGTAGCATTTCTATATTGAAGATTGAAAAAGAATTTGGTGCATTTTTTCCCCATATTCCATCCAGTTCACTTTATTTGTATAATATATTACACTGGATCTTTCTTGAATAAGTTCCTTTTTGTTTTTCCGCAAATTTATTCTGTGCCTCTATGGTACCGTTTTTATTGCTATCTAACTGTACTGTTAGTCCTTCAATTTCCTTTTAATATGGACTCTTTTGATCTAAATTCCTTTTGTTTTATAGATGAGTACTGAATTGCATGGCCTCTAAAGGCACATTTTAAAAGTGTCCCATACAATAAGGGGATCTGCTGTACCTATGTTATGTCTGAAAAAGTCAGTTATAAATTCTTCTGTCCTAGTTCTAAACAATTTATCATCTAGTAGGCTTTGATTCAATTTCCAATATCCTCGCCCATGTGGAAATTCTGTAAGAGTAATATATATGCCAATTATGTGATGATCCGACCGCATTCTGTCCCCTATCAACACTTTTAACTTTTGGTGCCAGAGAGAATGGCATAAGAAAGTAGTCAAGACGACTAGCTTGATTAAGCCTCCGCCATGTATATCTCACTAGGTCAGGGCATTTAAGTCTTCATATATCCACTAATTCCAATATATCCATGACATTCATGATTTCCTTATGTGCCTGAGGGTGATAGTTTGTAGTGTGATTTCCTTTCCAGTCCATAGAGGTATAAGACCGTATTAAAATCTCCCACCATAATAATAGAGTCCAGTGTTGCTTGTAGAGTTGATAAATTCTTATATATATTTTCAAAGAAGCTTGGAACATCATTATTCGGACCGTATAGGTTACATTTACGTCATTTAGCAGACGCTCTTATCCAGAGCGACTTACAAATTGGTGGAATCACCTTATGATATCCAGTGATATAGATGTACTATTGTAAGTGGTTGTTCCACTTACAATAGTACATCTATATCTTTTTGGGGGGGTTAGAAGGATTACTTTATCCTATCCCAGGTATTCCTTAAAGAGGTGGGGTTTCAGGTGTCTACAGAAGGTGGTGATTGACTCCGCTGTCCTGGCGTTGTGAGGGAGCGTATAGGGACCGTATAGGTTAATAAGCCATATCTGTTTATTGTCCAATAACATATTTAAAATAATCCATCTACCTTGATAATCTGTTTGGACAATTTGCACATTTGGATCAAAATTACTGTTAATTAAAACCATCACACCTTTTGAATTTCTTTGCCCATGGGAGAAATATATTTCGACCCCTCAGTTCTTTTTCCACAAAACTTCATCTAAAATTGTTGAATGGGTTTCCTGTAAACAATAGATATTATATTCCTTCTCTTTTAACCAGGTAAATACTGATCGTCTTTTCTTATTATCTGCTAGGCCATTACAATTATAACTGGCTATATTTATTTCACCACTTACCATAATGAGACACAACTTTAAATTCTATTTACGAAAATATATGTTTGTAAACGTACCATTAAAAAGTAACATGATGATTGAGTGTCTATATAGCTGTACCATGATATTTGCATTGCTACTAAGTAAACCTCCAATTGGTCCCTACTATTCCACCCGCTAAAAGCCTTCCTCATCCCTAGTTGGGTTGTCATCCCAATGCCCGGCAGACCACCCCTGATCCCCCGTATCCCATAGCCCTGAACAGACTGGGATCCATCCTTCAAAAAGAGCACACAGTGCCATTTACCGAATTTAAGTAAATCAATTGCCAAATGCATTTCCATCACCCTCACCTCGATTTGTATTTTTATAGCTGTGGATCATCCTCTATTGTCCCTAACATCTGTTACTCCTTCGCAACAGTTGTGGGATACACACACACACCCACACACACTCAACCCTTTCCCCCCACACAACCATAAGCTCACATTCTCAAGTTGCACCATCCCAGAGCCCAACTCAAGAAAGGTCTTGATTTACAAATGCATTTACAGTTGCAGCTGCATTAGAAGGCCTGCAAGACCATGCAAAAAAATGGGCAGAAATTGAGAGATTTTATTAACCATTGTCACATCCTAGATGATGGAGGTCAAATGTACACCTTTTCCCTGAAACGCCCACAATATGGTCACCCGTATTGACCATATTCCCAAGCATCTCCATGCAGTTAGACTTTTGATTTTGTGCCACCAGGGTCACAATAATATACCCCCTCTCTGAATGTCCGAGTGTGACCCCACCCCATGGGTTACTGCAGCTAGTTTTGCCAGCACTGCCACTGCCTGGGTGGGGGCACCCCACCGGAATCCCCACCGGCGAGGTACAAGGTCGTCAAGGTTCTCATTAGCAGCTTTGAGAATTTCTTTGTGTAGTAGTATGCTCTCCCTTTAGGGGGCTTTGGCTTTGCAGGACCAACCCTGCCAAGCAGGCTCAGAATCTTGGGGAGGCAGTGCTGCTCTTGGTCTCTGACTGCATTTTGGCTGCATAGATAGCCAAGCTCCTTATAAATAGCCAAGCTCCTTGGCTACTCCCCTGCAGAGATAGACAAGATTGTCCAGCAATGGTGTGCCATCCATCTTAGTAAATGGAATGAGACAAAAAAACACATTGGGCTTCTGGAGTGAGATTTGGAAGTTCAGGGATGCAGCTGATATCAACCCGTTTCAAGAACTTGCCATGGCTGCTGTGTCTGTGTTGTCCTTGCCACACTTGAATGCTGAAGTCGAGAGTGTATTCAGCCAGATGAGTGTGGTAAAAATCAAACTTAGAAATGGGATGTCCTTGCAGACCCTTAACGCCATCCTGTACATTCGGTATGGACTGAAGCTGTCTGGTGAGGCTTGCTATGAGCACCAGCTGCCTGATAATGTTTTGCAGCTTTTTGGCACATCAGCTGCTTACTCATTTAAGTCAGCTCCCTCAGTTCCTGAACCTGCCATAGAGAGCCTTGACCAAAATGAAGATGACCCACTCTTTCTGTGAGCCAGCACAGCCTGTCTGTGTGTGTGTGTGTGTGTGTGTGTGTGGAGGGGGGTCTGGGGGGAAAAAAACAATTAACCTGAATTAGGGCCAGACTAGTTACCATAATTTTCTCACATTGCCATTGACAGTTTTTTTTATATTGTCTCTTTTTGGTCCATTTAGTTAAAAATGTTAATGTTTTACTGTGACTTGTTGTAGGCTCCTAAGTGGACCATAAGGTTAAAAACCAAACCAAATTAAGAAACAAAACAAAAAAATAAAATACTAAGTAACTCCGCCAGAGTGTCTCTTTTGGGTCACTTTTGCCGGTCCCAAGCCCGGATAAAGGAGGAGGGTTGGAATTGTGACATTTAAAAAAAAAAAAAAAAAAAAAAAAAAAGAATCGACAGAAGAAAGTTAATTTGTAGTTCTAAACATATTTAGGGTGTTTTTTACTCACTTTTTGTCTCTCCCACGACGTTATTCCTCTCTCCTACAGCGTCCATCACAATTACATGGCCAATTATGCAAATTAAGTGACGTCATTTAGCGACTTTTAGGACAGCCAGTAACTACTTTCCTTACTGAGGAGTTGGCAACACTGCTTCTTGCCCTGAAGATTTCAGAGTGACAGGAATGTACTGACGGTCTTCGTAGAACTATAGTTACTTCACACTGCGGTTTAATGTTTGGATGACTCATACAGTACCAACAAGGTCACGAGGAATAGCACTAATAATCTCTGATTAATGCACCAGTGCCTTTTGGAAAATTGGCAGAAGATTTTCTCGCTCCTCCACATTCTGGAAAGGAGGGGGGCAGTAGGCTGCCAGTTTGATGGCTTGATTGATGTCAAGGAGTGATAAAACCTTAGGCAAAAGGCTGGTTTGGCCATAAAGTCAGGTTGGGCCATAAAGTCACGCCAAGGTCGTCTGTCTTCTATCGTATGCAGATAGGGCTCAGAGAGAGCACGTGGAGTTAATTCAGCAATTTCCGAGAACCATTTTATGTCCGGATCCTCCGTATGCTCGAAATAAGATTTCGTCAAAGCCTCCAATACTAGCCCGGGGAGATGAAGCTGGCGGACACCTTGTACGAATTGGCAGATGAGGAAGTGGGTCCCTGACGATTTTCCATCGATGACTAAATGGTTAGCCGATATGGCTGAGGCATACACCTTCAAGATTGAGGCAGAGCGACCTGAGTCCAATAGTTTATGAATGAAGCTCAGTAAAACGGGTACAGAACAAGACACTGGTTCCTCCGCCCTGGTTTGGTAAACAGCTTCCAGCAACCAGCATACATCTCTTTTTGCGTAATATCAATACTTTTCCCACAGGTTACTTCAAAATTTGTCCAACAATCAAAAAGGAATGTATGAACATGATAAACATTTATTTACAAACTCTTGTCAACTCTGACTCTGCTTGCTCATCAATGCAACTACCACCTAGTGGTCACATTGAAAACAGCCACTATCAACCAACCCGCAGTTCTACAGGACCAAGCGTCTCTTCTCTTGATTTGAGCGCAACTTCATTGGGGAAGAACTGTGTAGAATTTGGGGTTAAAACGCTCACATGTTCCGTCCAGATACAGCAACCAGTTACCCTGGACAAATATGTGTCTGGAGGATTAATATTTTAAGTTATTTAGATAACAGTTTAATGCAAGTTTATTTATTGCCGTAAAAACATTTTGGGAGAAGAACAAGGACGAGGTGTTTTCGGTGAGTAGCTAACTTTTTAGCTAGCATGTTAATGTACAGTCAGTTTAGCTACCTTACGAATTTACAAAATAACAGTTATGAAGCTGTATATCTGTTAGTCAGTTGTCACTGTTATTTTGAACTGACCTAGCCAGCTAACTAACTCTGGGCTACCTAGTTAGCCCCGGTGTTACGATGCTGTCCCTGATGCAGGCAAATGGGCTCTCCATAAATAACCTTAAAAAATGTTCTGTAAACTGAATTGCCAGCTGACATAGCTAGCTACTGTTTTGTATTTTATATATTTAACGGCTAGATTTTATTTATATATATATATATAAGTAGTGTCACTGCTGGTTGAAGTCAGATCAGACGTAGGTCAACAAACCAAAGAGTAACTAACGTTAACTACAAGCTAAAACGAGCTGGGTAGATAACGTTAACGTCAGTCACTCGAAGTTATCCTGTAACCTTCATCCGAAATATTTGGTATTACTTTTTGCTATCTAAAAATGACATTTGAACATTTAATGTACATTATTTATGCTTGGCTCATCACATACCTAACTAGTTATTTTGATTCGCTAAATCATGCTTATTCTGCTGTATTTCCAGCTAACCTTACTCTGAGCCGAGTTATTTTTAGGCGAACGCGGGGATACTTAGACCTGCAGGTTGTTGTTATTATTAACTAGTAGACCTCAAAATGGAAGAAAGTTTTGTGTTCTCGTCGTGTCTGTGTAATACACTGCTTTGGTTGGTTGTGGCATGTAGATCTGACAACAGCATCCTTTTGTGTTTGTCAATATTGCACATTTATGATTGTTATTTTTGTATTGTTACCTTCTTTTTTTAGCAATGGATATGGAACCACAGAAAAGGAGGAAATCCAGAAAGCTATAGGCTTTATTCAGTAAGGCATCTTGAGATTGTTCTCTTTTTCCTTGTATAGTCAGTATAAGCACACAGAAAGTAAATGTGGTGGCACTGATTTTAATATATCTCACATTTTCTATACACGTCCTGCTTGCCTTTACCAGACCCTGAGGGTTATGAGGTACCAATTTGTTTCATTAAATGTTTATTCTCTTGCCTTACCCACATTTATGAAGCCACCTACCTGTCATCAAATGTATCGGTCCACAAATCTGCACTTTCTCAGTTATGAGTTATCTTTTATCATCCTCACAATCTCCCTTGGACCACCTCCTATTCTTCGCAGGCGTTTTTGACCCAGTTGGTGTGTAACTTGCTGGATGAGGGAAACAGTGTTTCGGGATAGTGGTGTTTCGGGTCAAAGTGGCCCGCTATGCAGAGGCACTGGTCATCCCCCCCCCCCCCGAGCTTCTGGAGAGCCTCCATGTCAACAGGGCAGCGTCACACTTTCGGTTTGTAAGAGACACACACGCGCTTAACAATGTTAAAATGGTTAGTTAGCATGTGTACAGTACCAGTCAAAAGTTTGGACACCTACATATTCTAAGGTTTTCCCTTTTAGTATTAGTATTTTATTCATTGTAGAATAATTGTGAAGACAAACTATGAAATAATACATATGGGATCATGTAGTAACCAGAAAAGTGTTAAACAAATCAAAATGGATTTTATATTTTAGATTCTTCAAAGTAGCCACCCTTTGCCTTGATGACAGCTTTCCACACTCTTGGCATTCTCTCGAACAGCTTCATTAGGTAGTCACCTGGAATGCATTTCAATTAACAGGTGTGTCTTGTTAATTTGTGTAATTTCTTTCCTTCTTAATGTTTGAGCCAATCAGTTGTGACAAGGTAGGGGTGGTATACAGAAGATGGCCCTATTTGGTAAAAGACCAAGTCCGTATTATGGCAAGAACAGCTCAAATAAGCAAAGAGAAATGACAGTCCATTACTTTAAGACATGAAGGTCAGTCAATACAGAAAATGGCATAACATTTTGACAGTTTCTTCAAGTGCAGTTGCAAAAACCATCAAGTGCTATGACGAAACTGGCTCACATGAGGACCGCCACTGGAAAGGAAGAGGATAAGTTCGTTTGAGTTAACTGCACCTCTGATTGCAGCTCAAATAAATGCTTCACAGAGTTCAAGTAACAGACACATGTCAACATCAACTGTTCAGAGGAGACTGCGTGAATCAGGCCTTCATGGTTGAATTGCTACAAAGAAACCACTACTAAAGGACACCAATAAGAAGAGACTTGCTTTAGCCAAGAAACACGAGCAATGAACATTTAGACCGGTGAAAATCTGTCCTTTGGTCTGATGAATCCAAATGAGAATTATTATTTTTTGGTTCCAACAACTGTCTTTGTGAGACGCAGAGTAGGTGAATGGAAGATCTCTGCGTGTGTGATTCCCACCGTGAAGCATGGAGGAGGAGGTGTGATGGTGTGGGGGTGCTTTGCTGGTGACACTGTGATTGATTTAGAATTCAAAGCACACTTGACCAACATGGCTACCACAACATTCTGCAGCGATAAGCCATCCCATCTGGTTTGCACTTGGTGGGACTATTATTTGTTTTTCAACAGGTCAGTGACCCAAAACACACCTCCAGGCTGTGTAAGGGCTATTCGACCAAGAAGGAGAGCGATTGAGTGCTGCATCAGATGACCTGGCCTCCACAATCACCCGGCTTTAACCCAATTGAGATGGATTGGGATAAGTTGCACCACAGAGTGAAGGAAAAGCAGCCAACAAGTGCTCAGCATTTGTGGGAACTCCTTTAAAACTGTTGGAAAAGCATTCTTCATGAAGCTGATTGAGAATGCAAAGGGTGGCTACTTTGAAGAATTAACACTTATGGTTGCAACATGATTCCATATGTGTTATTTCATAGTTTTGATGTCTACACTATTATTCTACAATGTAGAAAATAGTAAAAATAAATAAAATCCCTTGAATAAGTAGGTGTCTAAACTTTTGATTAGTACAGTATGTCTCAAAAGTTAAACCGATAATTATATCAGGTCTGAATAAGCACTTTGTCTAAACAAAATGGATCCCACATTTTAATTTTCCCCAGACAACTTCCCAGTCAGTTTTTACATCTTCTCTCTCCCTTTCCACCTCCCTCTCTCTCCCTCTTTCTATGTTTGTGTCTCTGTTTATGTATGTCTCTTTCTCTCTCTGTATATCTCTCGCTCTCCCTGACTCTCCCCCAGGGGGAGTTTGAGCTGGATGTGCAGGACTGCGACAGCGCGTTGTGCGTGTGTGAGGGCGGTCGCAGGCTGCTCTACAGAACTGCTCTCTAAGGGAGCTGGGTCGACTCCGGGAGGTCTATGGGTGTGGCACTGGATGCCTTCTCACTGCCCCACATGTAAGGCAAGGCCACAGGGCACACGAGCACCGGAACCATAGTTCAATTAAAATGATGAATCCAATTTATTCTACGACATACTTTTAGTTACTCGCATTTCTTAAGATGTGTAAAAAATCTCAGTTAAAGTTATTGTTTGTGGGATGTACTTTAATAATAAACTAGGCCTGAAGGTCCGTAAGGCCTACATAAGCCCTCAGGTGAGTTTAGTTACCTCTGACTCTCTATCCACTCAAAGATCAAAATGCCAGGACAGGTACAGTGCATTCGGAAAGTATTCACACCCCTTGAATTTTTCCACATTTTGTTACCTTACAGCCTTCTTCTAAAATGTTAATGTATGAAATAAAACATTTTTCTTCATCAATCTGACCATGAGAAACAATATTCTCTGGTCTGATGAAACCAAGATTGAACTCTTTGGCCTTAATGCCAAGCATCACATCTGGAGGAAACCTGGCACCCATCCCTATGGTGTTTTTCAGCGGCAGGGACTGGGAGACTAGTCAGGAACGAGGGAAAGATGAACGCAGCAAAGTACAGAGAGATCCTTGATGAAAATCTGCTCCAGAGCGCTCAGGACCTGAGACTGGGCCAATGGTTCACCTTCTAACAGTACAATGACCCTAAACACACAGCCAAGACAACGCAGGAGTGGTGGCAGGTAGCCTAGTGGTTAGAGCGTTGGGCCAGTAACTGAAAGGTTGCTGGATCGAATCCCAGAGCTGACTAGGTAATAATCTGTCACTCTGTCCCTGAGCAAGGCAGTTAACCCACTGTTCCCCGGGTGCCGAAGACATGGATGTCGATTAAGGCAGCCCCCCGCACCTCTGATTCAGAGGGGTTGGGTAAAATGAGGAAGACACATTTCAGTTGAATGCATTCAGTTGTACAACTGACAAGGTATCCCCCTTTCCCTAGGAGTGCCTTGGGGATAAGACTCTGTCCTTGAGTGGCCCAGAAAGAGTCCGGACTTGAACCTGATCGAACATCTCTGGAATGACCTGAAAAATAGCTGTGCAGTGACACTCTCCATCCAAGCTGACAGAGCTTGAGAGGCTCTGCAGAGAAGAATGGGAGAATTTCCCAAATACAGGTGTGCCAAGCTTGTAGCGTCATACCCAAGAAGACTCGAGTCTTTAATCTCTGCCAAAGGTGCTTCAACAAAGGGTCCGAATACTTACATAAATATGATAATTCAGGTGAAAAAAATATGTAATCCTTTTTAGAGTAAGGCTGTAACGTAACAAAATGTGGATAAAGTAAAGGGGTCTGAATACTTTACGAATGCACTGTATCTGCAGTGGTCCATATAAGTGATACTGTTCTCTTTACAGGTGGAGTCCTCAATGTCAGGGGGGAGAGCAATAGAGAAAATTCTTCACCTGCAGGAGAGGTGAGTGTCTTGGCGTCTTGAAAAAATAGTTTCTCATTAGCTAGGTTTCCATCCAATTGGCGACAGATTTTCATGCGAATATTCTAAAATGTGCTTAAAGAAAATATGTGCATTTTCCCACCAGTGGTGTGTTTCCACCAAACTGACTTGTTGCGAATAAATTGTGTACGATGACGTAGTACACACAATGTACTTTTTGCTTGAGTTTTAATGTACCAAATAAAAATATAAAGTTCAATGTGTTTCCATTGCATTTTCAACTCTACCGATTTTAGTTTTGTCAAAAACGGTTAAATAGCAAATGTGCCTACTCTGGTCTTGGCATGTGCGCACTAGCCAATAGTGCAGATAATAGGGCTGACCCTATTTAGTCGACTAGTCAATTGTTTGGTCTATAGACTGCTGGTTGACCGAGATTTCTTTAGTCGAGCAATTGAATAAAATATTTTTTTATGGTGCACAAGACACCTGTCTGATTTCTGCATGTCGCAGTGGACTAATCCATTGCACAGGCCACGGGGATGGCACAGTCCATCACTCTTAAGACGTGATACTGAAATTGTATATGGTTATATTATGCAAAAATAATGGTGCAACACTAATGAATCTCATATTATTTTATAACAAATGCACTTTGTCCTTCATTGGATGTGGTCGCTGTCTGTGTTTTAGAACCAATCTTCAGTGCGCCTTTCCCTAAAATGCTATATGCATAATAGCAAACTTAACCAGCATTTTGGGATTGAAAACAATGGTGTGGAGGCAGCAGAGACGAGGACACAGCCCTAGCCTAATGCCCTATTCAGACGGGATTAGTTTTACTGGGGGTGGTTGGGTGATGTAATTATGTTGCCAAGCACAAAACACCACATCATCTGTAACTTTAGTCCTGTCCGAATCTGCCATGTTAGTGATTTGTACATGGCAGGAGAATAACAATTCCAGCCATAATAACATACTGTCTTTTGGCAAACTCCAAGATTTTCTGAAAATACTAGTCCTATGCGAATTGATATCCATGTGTTTCGAGAGAAATGTTTGAGTTTGACAGGTGTTGTTCACGGTTTGAGTAAGAAACCATTACTAATTTGATAAATTGAAATAAGTGCTGTGCATAGCCTATATATGATGTGCCTACATGTATCAACTTTCACAGTGAATACTTTTGTTCATACAGTGCATTGGAAAGTATTCAGACCCCTTATCTTTTTCCACTTTTTGTTAAGTTGTTACGCCTTATTCTAAAATGTATTAAATAAATATTTTTCATCATCATTCTACACACAATACCCCATATGACAAAGCGGAAACTTTTTAATTTTAGCAAATGTATAAAAAACTATAAACAAATACTTCAAGTATTTAGACCCTTTGCTATGCAACTCGAAATTGAGCTCAGGCGCATCTTGTTTCCATTGATCATCCATGAGATGTTTCTACAACTTGGTTGGAGTCCACCTGTGGCAAATTCAATTGATTAGACATGATTTTGAAAGGCACACACCTGTCTATATCAGGTCCCACAGTTGACAGTACATGTCAGAGCAAAAACCAAGCCATGAGGTCGAAGGAATTGTCTGTAGAGCTCTGAGACAGGATTGTATCAATGTCTGCAGCATTGAAGGTCCCCAAGATAAGTGGCCTCCATCATTCTTAAATGGAAGAAGTTTGGAACCACCAAGACTCTTCCTAGAGCTGGCCGCCTGGCCAAACTAAGCAATCTGGGGAGAAGGGCCTTGGTCAAGGAGTGACCATCAGTTCTTGGTCAACTCCGAAAGAACTCCAGAGTTCCTCTGTGGAGATGGGAGATCCTTCCAGAAGGACAACCATCTCTGCAGCACTCCACCAATCAGGCCTTTATGGTAGAGTGGCCAGACGGAAGCCACTCCTCATTAAGAGGCACATGACAGCCCGCTTGAAGTTTGCCAAATGGCACCTAAAGGACTCTGACCATGAGAAACAAGGTTCTCTGGTCCGATGAAACCAAGATTAAACTCTTTGGCCTGAATGCCAAGCTTCATGTTTGGATGAAGCCTTGTACCATCCCTACGGTGAAGCATGGTGGTGTTAGCATCATGTTGTGGGCATGTTTTTCAGCGGCAGGGACTGAGAGACTAGTCAGGATCGAGGGAAAGATGAACAGAGCAAAGTACAGAGATCCTTGATGAAAACCTGCTCCAGAGCGCACAGGACCTCAGACTAGGCCGAAGGTTCACCTTCCAACAGGACAACAACCCTAAGCACACATCCAAGACAACGCAGGAGTGGCTTTGGGACAAGTCTCTGAATGTCCTTGAGTGGCCCAGCCAGAGCCCGGACTTGAAGCCGATCGAACATCTCTGGAGAGACCTGAAAATAGCTGTGTTGCAAAGCTCCCATTCAACCTGACAGAGCTTGAGAGGATCTGCAGAGAAGAATGTGAGAAACTCCCCAAATACAGGTGTGCCAAGGTTGTAGCTTCATACCCAAGAAGACTCGATCCTGTAATCGCTGCTAAAGGTGCTTCAACTAAGTACTGAGTAAAGGGTCTGAATACTTACGTAAATGTGATGTTTTTTTTTGCAGAAATGTAAAAAAAAGTATTTTTACTTCGTCATTATGGGGTATTGTGTGTAGATTGATGAGGGTGAAAAAATCAAATCAAATCAAATCAAATTTATTTATATAGCCCTTCGTACATCAGCTGAAATCTCAAAGTGCTGTACAGAAACCCAGCCTAAAACCCCAAACAGCAAGCAATGCATGTGAAAGAAGCACGGTGGCTGGGAAAAACTCCCTAGGAAAAACTCCTGAGAAAGGCCAAAAACCTAGGAAGAAACCTAGAGAGGAACCAGGCTATGAGGGGTGGCCAGTCCTCTTCTGGCTGTGCCGGGTGGATATTATAACAGAACATAGTCAAGATGTTAAAATGTTCGTAAATGACCAGCATGGTCAAATAATAATAATCATAGTAATTGTCGAGGGTGCAACAAGCACGTCCGGTGAACAGGTCAGGGTTCCGTAGCCGCAGGCAGAACAGTTGAAACTGGAGCAGCAGCATGGCCAGGTGGACTGGGGACAGCAAGGAGTCATCATGCCAGGTAGTCCTAGGGCTCAGGTCCTCCGAGAGAGAGAAAGAAAGAAAGAAAGAAAGAAAGAGAGAATTAGAGAGAGCATATTTACATTCACACAGGACACCGGATAAGACAAGAGAATACTCCAGATGTAACAGACTGACCCTAGCCCCCCGACACATAAACTACTGCAGCATAAATACTGGAGGCTGAGACAGGAGGGATCAGAAGACACTGTGGCCCCATCCGATGATACCCCCGGACAGGGCCAAACAGGCAGGATATAACCCCACCCACTTTGCCAAAGCACAGCCCCCCACACCACTAGAGGGATATCTACAACCACCAACTTACCGTCCGAAGACAAGGCCGAGTATAGCCCACAAAGATGTCCGCCACGGCACAACCCAAGGGGGGGGCGCCAACCCAGACAGGAAGACCACGTCAGTGGCTCAACCTACTCAAGTGACGCACCCCTCCCATGGACGGCATGGAAGAACACCAGTAAGTCAGTGACTCAGCCCCTGTAAAAGGGTTAGAGGGTTAGAGGCAGAGAATCCCAAAACAATTTAATCTGCTTTAGAATAAGGCTGTAACGTAACAAAATCTGGGTAAAGTCAAGGGGTCTGAATACTTTCCAAATGCACTGTGTTCCAAAGATGGTTTGGTATGGTTTAGAAACTTTGGAATCAAGCTCGAGTTGACAGTGTAGCCCTGTTAGCGCCTGGACTTGTTGAAATATCTTCACGCCTAGAAGAAAACCTCCAGGCTTCCGTCAACTGTCAATTTTTATTGGGGAAAAATTATGAATTACTGGGCAGTTTGGGGAAAAAACAAATCCAGCCCGACTCGTCCTCTGGAATAACGGATGTTCTGGGGTAATTATTACATAACCAACATTCTCTAATAATTCTAGTCCCATGCGAATAGGGCTTAGCCTAAATGTCTAAGAAAATTGAGGGAGCAAACCACATTTATGTCTATAATCAATAGCCTAATTGTTAAATGTGCCTGGCTTTATAAATCATCCATTTATATTTACAGAAATAAGACAGATCTTGCTTCTGTTGCCTGTTTGACTGTTTGTTTAATAGCCTACTGATTCCGTGAGCAACAAGGCTCATGCAACGGCAAAATGTCATATAAAGCAATTTCACAGTTTTGGCTGTTTTTAAGTCTTTGCAATGCTGTAATTTAAGCCTTTTTTTTTCTTCGTTACAACAGATTGGTATTACTTATAATTTATTTAATGTTGTTTGCACTGTTCCAAACAGGCAGAAAAATATTGTAATCTAACAGCACCTGTTTGTTACACATAATATGCATACAGTTCTCGCTCCTATACCTTCCTTTTTCTTGGTCTCGTTGTTGTTGTTATTATTATTTTGATCATTATAATAAATAGTGCCGTTATCATTAGTAGGAGTTGTATAGCAGCCTTGTATAACCACCATCGAGCAGTAGGCCTTAGAGCGTGTTTTGTTTAGCCTTTAATACCTCAACTTATTATGCCAATATTTCAATATATAGGCTACTGTATCAATCATTCATTCGTTCCTGTCATCACACAAGATACAAGACATTCATTCTTCGAAATGAAATCAAGCATTTTTGCCTTAAAATTAGATGAATAATTAGCCTAAACAATAAATAAACCACAATTCACAAATGCATGTAAACGGTTTTTAGTCTGGTGTAATAAAGGCTTTATAAATATTTTTCCCCGTTGGAACAGACTCTCTGGTACACATATTTATTTAGTGTTTACACTTCCAAATGGTCATAAAAAATAATATTGTAATCTATCAGCAACTGTTTGGCACACACAATACTCACACCATACTCACGCAGTGCTTGCTCCTATACCCTTCTTTTTCTGGATCTCCAGTAGTTTCCACAACTAAGTCAAAGGTCTTCCACCGATCTGACTTCCCCTTTTCTTCCGGAGCAACCGGTAAACATTTTGCACGTTTCCTGTTTCTTTTTCACGTCCTTCGCATCCATTTTGCTGTCGACATTACTGTGTTCAGAGTTTGTTATAACCAATTTATTGATGTGATTATGATCGGCTATAGGTCAGGCCCTGTTGGTCACATGCAATGCTTACATGATTCACGTAAAGAGTGCAAGGGTTGAGGCAATGGGGAATGTTTTTCTTCAACAAATTAGGGATTTCGGGAACAGCTTTTCAGTCAGAAACAAACTAAATGGCTCAAATAATGTTGCAGGGACAGCGCAATAAACACGACTGCCATTTTGCATCTATCATCATGTCACCAGAATAAGAGCCTCAATATTTATTGGAAAGGATCATCAAGGGCACTTTCACCACCCTGTGAAGTTCATCATAACTTATTTAATCTGTAGCCTAACTGCATGGTTTCGCGAGTCGTAGTGGGAGGACCACACCATATCATTGCATGACTTCAAGTTTACTCCTATATTATGGTTATTATATCAATATTTTCGCATAAGTGTTTCCACCTCCATTTCACATTCATTTTACCGACACAAAAAGATCACGAATGAACAAATTCTTTATTTATAAAATGTTACCAAAACAGCTTGTTTCCATCACAGCTGTAGTGATTTTTATTTATACGGTATGACTTTACTCGCATAAAAACTGTGGGTGGAAACGTGGTTATTGACATTTTCTTATTACGGGTGAATGGTTAATGTTTTGATTAACCAAGCCTTGTCTCTTATTTTAGATGTCCTCCAATGGGCAGAATATTTGACTGACATTGCATCAGGTATGTCAGCTCACCGTAAAAACATAACATTTAACTTTAACAATTTGTCATTGTCATTGGCGTTTCTCTCAAATTCCCTTCTCTCCATGGTTCGATCTCATCTTCCTCTTTTTTCTTTATCCCTCTCCTCCCTCCCAGTTGATCTGTCCAACGCCCAGTGTATCCCTGCCCCTCTGGCCACACCCATCCCTGTCAGCGACGAGCCCAGTGGCCACACCCTGTGCTGACCTATTTGATAGCCCCAGTATGGGCCTGCCCCCCCATGCCCTACTCTGTCACAGTGTCGGAGCACATGGAGTGCAGCGTGATCCCCGACGATCTGGACAGCCTGCTGGGGGATGACTGCATCTCTGAGAAAGTCAGCGAGGTGAGAGGGTCGCTACTAAGGTCACGTCAATGAAGGATGCTGACCGTGCTGTATCGTCCCACTGTTGACCAGTAGACATTTGATGAAAGAGGAGGTACAGACATTAGTCAGTAGAATATAGGAACATTTTAAGAAAGTATTTCTGGGAGTTGCATGACATCAGTGGTGTTTTTTTATTTATTTTACCTTTATTTAACTAGGCAAGTCAGTTAAGAACAAATTATTTTCTTATTTTCAATGACAGCCTAGGAACAGTGGGTTAACTGCCTTGTTCGGGGGCAGAATAACATATTTGTACCTTGTCAGCTCGGGATTTGAACTTGCAACCTTTTGGTTACTAGTCCAACGCTCTAACCACTAGGCTACGCTGCCGTGTAAAGTACTCTTTGAAGTACTACATAAGTAGTTTTTTGGGGTTTTTGTTTATTTTTTTGACAACTTTTACTTACTACATTCCTAAAAAAAAAAAAAATGTACTTCACCCCCTTTCAAGAAAACATTCCTGGTCATCCCTACTGCCTCTGATCTGGCGCACTCACTAAACACACATGCTTAGTTTGTAAATGAATATGAGTGTTGG
Source organism: Salmo trutta (assembly GCF_901001165.1). Classification (NCBI taxonomy): domain Eukaryota; kingdom Metazoa; phylum Chordata; class Actinopteri; order Salmoniformes; family Salmonidae; genus Salmo; species Salmo trutta. The sequence goes on from NC_042966.1 coordinate 20,903,237, forward strand.
AGTGTGCCCCTGGCTATCTGGGGGAGAGAAAAAAAACAAAATATGCCGTCTGGTTTGCATAATATAAGGAATTAGAAATGAACTTTTACTTTTGACACTTAAGTATATTTTAGCAATCCCATTTACTTTTGATACGTAAGTATATTAAAACCAAATACTTTTAGACTTTTACTCAAGTAGTATTTTAATGAGTGACTTTTACTTGAGTCATTTTCTATTAAGGTATCTTTTACTTTTACTCAAGTATGACATTTGAGTACTTTTTCCACTACTGCCTGACGGGTTGCACATTTTAGTAGTTTAACTTCCACCACTGAAGTACCTTACATGGAGCACAGAGCTATGCATTTCTTGTCTAGAAGGAGATCTAGAATGTCTCTCTCTCCCTCAGTCACAGAGCCCAGTCCAAGGTGCTATCCCCACCAACCTCCCCAACACAGCTGTGGGCCTGCACCCTCCATACTCCTCCAGCCTCCTCGCCCCAGCCACCCCCTGCCTTCTTCAGCTTCACTGTCAGCCAGATGTCCGCCCTGGAGCCCTACCCTTCGCTGGGCTAGAGGGACCAGACCTCCACACAGGCGCTGGATGCCCTGGGGGCCTTTTCCCAGGAGGCTGGGGACACAGAAGGCAAAGGAGGGCTGGACTCCCTCTCCGAGTACACCTTGCCTGGTGAGTGGATGAGATGTATGGACAAGGTGTATGTGTCCGGGTGTGTGTTTGGTGATGTCAATTATATTGAAAACACCAAAGCCATTGTAGCAGGCTTCTTATTTTTATTTTGCCACTATCCACTCTTATTTTGCAACCATACAGTTTAAACCTGCGTCAGCTGTTACTTAAACCTTCCCGGAACTGCCCATTGACGCTGAACAGTCCTCTGGGAATGCGTTAGTTGTTGTTGAAGCTAGTCCGTGTCAGCAGCACTGCTGTATGGCCACATGTTGTCTGATGTCCTTGTGTTGCTGTTCTGTTTTCCAGGGGAAGAATTTCTCACAGCTTCGTCCCTGGGATCTACAAACACAGCTCCCCTCACACAGTAAGACAGCGGCATAACGCCTGAACACTCCGATGGATACTCTCAACTTCTTTCTCCTCTCTTCTGAGTTTATAACAACATGGATGTCTCTGGCTACTCCTACTATACTTGTTTTAAAAAAAATCCAAGATATAAATCCCATGACCTTTCTCTTACCCCTCCAGAATATGTTACGTTGAGGATTTATTTTATACTAAGCAGTATTAAGTCAATGTTGTCTGTTACATCAATGTCTGCATAATTGCACCTTGTTTGATGAATAAAGTATTTTGAATAAAAATGAATTGAATGGTAAGTCCACCTACTCTTCTCTCAGCAGGTTCGCGGGATATGGACTACTTCCTGGGGGCCTTCGTGCTCTGCAAAGGTATGTACAGTACCGGTCTCAAAAGTTTTAGAACACCTACTCATTGCAGGGTTTTTCTTTATTTTGACTATTTTCTACATTGTAGAATAATAGTGAAGACATCAAAACTATGGAATCATGTACTAACCAAAAAAAGTGTTAAACAAATCAAAATACATTTGAGATTCTATAGCCACCCTTTGCCTTGATGACAGCTTTGCACACTCTTGGCATTCTCTCAACCAGGTTCACCTGGAATGCTTTTCCAACAGTCTTGAAGGAGTTCCCACATATGCTGAGCACTTGTTGCCTGCTTTTTCTTCACTCTGTGGTCCAACTTATCCCAAACCATCTCAATTGGTTTGGGTTGAGGTTGGGTGATTGTGGAGGCCAGGTCATCTGATGCAGCACTCAATCACTCTCCTTCTTGGTCAAATAGCCCTTACACAGCCTGGAGGGTGTGTTTTTGGGTCATTGTTCTGTTGAAAAACAAATGATAGTCCCACTAAGCACAAACCAGATGGGATGGCGTATCGCTGTGGTGGACATGCTGGTGAAGTGTGCCTTGAATTCTAAAAAGATCACAGACAGTGTCACCAGCACATGCATGTTCTCTTACTCAAATAAGCACATAAGTGCTGGCAGTAGTTTTAATGTTACTTAAACAGAATTTGCCTATCAGAGATAGTAAATATTATGTACTCTCTACCTCATACCTCTTCCCTGTTCCTCCTCTGTCTCCCTGAAGAGGTCCAGGAGCGCTGGGAATGCCTATATGGGGAGAACTGCACATTTGCCTACTGCCAGGAGGAAATAGACCTGTGGACCCAGGAGAGGAAGGGAGCTGCTGTTTGACCCGCTGGGCAGCACCGTGAGACGGGCACTCAGCGTCACACGCCTGCTGCAGCTGCACATGGGCATGTCCATGTTCCTCTGTGAGGTAGGGTGTGTTCACATAGACCTCCCCATGGTGAACTTTGCAGTATTCTGTATGTGTACACACGCACTCCGTTTCGCTCTCTCCACCTCTCTGCAGGAATGTTTTGACAGTAAGCCTCGCATCATCAGCAAGCACAGCAAAGAGAACTCAAACCTCACTGCCCGGCATCCCTTTGACGATAACAAGTGAGTCACCTAGACCTTTCTGTACTTTTCCGTCGTCCTCTCTCTGTCCTTCAGTGTATCAGATCCAAATAAGCACTTTACCTTGGTATAATGGATCCTAAATCCAATTTCCCTCAGACAATATTCCAGTCAGCTATTTGCACCCTGTCCCCTTCTGCCCTCTCCTTCTATCTCATCCCCTTTTTCTCAGGTGCCTAGTGCATGTGGTGCGTTCTGCCAACGTGCGCTACAGTAAGGTGCGCCCGCTGCACCCCCTCTGCCAGTTTGACATGTGTCGCCACGAGGTGCATTACAGCTGCCAGCGCGAGGACAGCTGCTCCTTCGCCCACTCCGTCATAGAACTCGAAGTGCTGGGTGCTGCAGCAGGACACCGGTACAGAAGTACTCGTATGTTTGCACGCATGGCTGCACACACAGACACACTCTATGAAGGATTGCAGCAAAATAACCAAAGTTCACGCTATCATCTGTTACTTTGTGTCTCTCTTCCCTCTCTCTCCCCCAGGTATCACCCATGAAGAGATGGTACAGGCTAGCGCCAAATGCTCAGAAACAGAAGATGAGCATGAGATGGGCACGATGCCCTTGTCTCCTAATACAATACATCATTTGGGTTATTGTTTTAAGGGCCTGATTTACAAAATCTCTCTCACTCTTGCTCTCAGCCTATGCACGTCCCACCAGAGCTGTAGTGGAGGGGTGGGGGAATAGGGGGAGGGGGAAACAATCTCAAGGGTGGAGGGGATGGCAGGGGGTTAAACCTGAAGATGAAGTTTCTGTGGCCAGTGCTGGAGGGATGGACAGGTCCACGAACCAGACAAGGCCCTCAAGTACAGCACTGCTAAAGCACGACACAGGTGAGAGACTATATCAAACTGACATCTGCACTCATGGTAAGTGCTGAAGTTCTCATGTCAATATGAGGCTGCAGGGGCTACCATCTGTTTCATGACCAGGCCTGAATTGATAATTAATAGGATAAAAGGAATGTTAAAGAAATAGGCCCATTAAAGGATTAACTCTATAGAAATGCATAATACCTTGTTCTGAATGGTCAATTTCACTAACTTGATGATTGTAGTCCATACTCATGTTCTTTTCTCTTTCTCCCACCCATCTCTCATCTCTTTTCCTCATCTGTCTTCCACTTTCCACCTCTCTCCAGCTTGGGTATTGCTGGTGAAGTCTTTTGAGAAGAAGAAGTGGGTCGTTGTGCGGCCGCTTCCCTTCTCCCGTGCATACCCACAGCAGTATGACGTAAGTCCCTCCCCCTTCTCTATCCCTCTATCACTCACTCTTTTCTCCCTTCCCCTCTCTCCACACAATCACACCCACATAAGTATGAACTGAGCCACCCCTCTATTAATTTTCTCCATCCCTCCCTCCCCTCGGGGTCTGTTTTAATCTCTCCAATCAGGCAATCATTTCCAGCAGACCTCTCACATGCTGAATACAGCTGATGTTGTTTATAGCTCTCCTCCTCATCTTTACACCTATAGGCAGCTTGGCCTTTGTTCCACAGTAGGTTAGCTATCTGTCTTGCTACTACTTGTGAAGGAAAAGGGTTTCTGTAAAGAAGGGCCAGTATGTCAGCATCCGTTTCAATTGTGTTTTGACATCCGATGATAAGGATTGTCAAATAAAATCACAGGAAAGTGCACCATCAGGACATGCAGTGCAGTATTAAAGCAGTCTCCTAGATGTGTCCATGTGATGAAGCAGAAGTGCCACTACATCGGGAACTGTTCCTTCGCCCACAGTCTGGAAGATAGGGACGTCTGGACGTACATGAAGAACAACAGCTGTAAGATTCTGTCTCTCTGTTGCTTTTCCTCTCATTATTTTCCTCTTTTTGTGTGTCTCATGGCCAAACAAATAATGTATTTACAGTGTATTTGTTTGCGGCGCTAATCCCTGTCCCCTTCTGTCTACAGTGAGGGACATGCAGCAGATGTATGACATGTGGCTCAGGCTGACCAGTCAGAATAGAATCACTGATGCAGGCCCCGTCTCTGGAGGAGAAATGGGTTTCCATGACGACAGATTACACTGAGTCATTGGTGAGTGGCTTAAGTCATAGGGGGGGTGGGGTACTAAGGTAACATGGAACTGTTTTAAGATGGTCATTAGCAATTTGATTTGGAATTTTATGACCCCTTTAGGGATCCCCCCCCCCCCCAAAAAATACAGGATTTGATCAAATATAGAATTTGGCCTTTACTACTATAGCCCATAGAAACATGTTGAGTAACACATTCATAAATGGCAAAAAAGACAGTCAAAAAATAAATCATAAGGTTTTGATGTGTATGTCCTATATTTAGCAGATATGAGAAAGCTCAGGAAATATTTTAAAAAATTGGGACACAATCCCTTATTTTTGTTGGCACAACTACCTCCTTTCTTCCATTCCTTTTTGTATGGGTTACCTTCAGACGAGTCCCTTGACACTTGTGAGAGTGCCCTTTCCATAGAGTGGAATAATAGTTTTGTAGCTCAAACCGTTCGGACGCTACATAGGTTTTTGTGAGATTCCTCATGGTCTGGCAAACAAGGTTATAGCTCGGCCATCTTCTGCAGATGCAGAAGGCTGACATAGGCGGTTAAAGTAGATTGAGACGCAGCCCGTGCAAAAAACCTGAAACTGATGGGGATTTTTTTATGTTACTTAGATTTGATGCACGGCTGTGTCAGTAGACCCCTTAAGGATTAAAAACAAGTGGTATATTTTTATACTAGCCTTTTCTGATGTTTGATGTGGAGAGACCATTTTCTGTGTGTCAGTCTGGGCGTCGATTGTCAGGAGGAGATATGTGAGTGTTGTCAGGCTGAGGAGGAGCTGGCCCTGGAGCTGTGGATAAGTGACCCTGCTCCCACTATACCAGAGACCAGCTACAGTACCTACCGCCTGTGACGAGAGTCTGAATGCTAACACACACCCCCTTACAGTACGACAAACTGCTGATGCAACAGGCACCGCCTTGTGCGACTCACACACAGAAAGTAATGTATAAGAAAATGCACGCCCATAATCTGAGGGGTTTGACTAAGGTTTGGCTGTTATTAACTTCAATCTGAACCTCATTGCATTTCTAGCACGCTGCAGATGTCACTGTACTGGACTTGTCTGCCCTTCCCCTATATTACAGCCCTCAAAGTCGCCCCTTTACAAATACGGAGTGGCTGCATGGCCGAATTCTCATGACGCCTCTTCCCGATCGCTAAACAACCAAACAAATTAGGCTACAAAATATATATATTTTTGAAATGTTCTTTCAAATCGCTGCAGGGTTTTTATTTCAGCTGTTCAGAAATGAGGCAGAGAAATGCACAGAACGTGTTTAGGTTGTTTAGCTAGAGGTGTCTAGGGGGGTGAAACCGGGCGGTCACTCATCCTTACAAATAAGCCCCCTATATGTGTTGCTAAGGACAGACGTCTACAACCAAATCCTACCCTCCTTTCCTTGTAGGAACGTAGAAAGATGGAGAGTGAAATAGGACAGAAATTGTGAGTACGCCATTTTGTTTGTCCATGGTAGTTAGTGCTTCACTCTATTTGTCTGCCATATTGGTAGAGGACTATGAATGTAAAGCCAGTCAATGCCATAATGAGAGAGCCATCAAATGATATATGGTTGGGGAATGTATTCGGAATACCCAAGACAAATCTTATATCACATTTAAAATAAACCCCTACCCCACCTATCCTCCCCTTTATTGATAGAAATTGCATGGCAGTCTTTTGGCTACATAAGCAAGCCAGGCAGCCCAACCTGTGGTCAGCACTGACATGTACACGCATTCACATACGTATGCACTGAGCAGGCTCAGAATGGAACACAGTGTTTCATAATATGGCATTGATATTGGAGGACTATAGGGGTCAAAAGTGACACTAGCAGCTGTCTTCAGCTTCAGTACTCGCAGACTCTTCACTCAGACCCACTCAAACATACTGTGCCGTATGCTTAGAGCTTGAGTTTTCGTGGACCACATGAACAAGTCCTGGTTTGTCCTGGTCCGTAGGGCTGGCACAATTACAGCATAATCGTGAAACTGACGAACCATTGTTATTATTTATCATAACCGTTTTCTTTTTATTTACAAACAACTGACTGAAGACGGGACAGTCGGTTATTCGTGCGGTTTCTGCGGTAACATGGACTCTTCACAACGTGATGAATCTTTGTTGCTCCTTGCTGAAGCAAGCAAGTTGTTGTAGCAAACTAGTATTTGGTTGCCTAGGCAATGCCCCCCACCCTGCAGTCGGGAGAGGAGACAACTTGCAGTCAGGAGGAGAGGAGAAAATGTGCATCTTAAAACCCCCCAAAAAGACCAATGACCATCATCCAAAATTTCATGACTGTCACAGCCCTACTGGTCAGCCCTACTGGTCAGGTGACGTGGCTTCATTGGCATGTCGACCACCAGTTTAACTAGGATAACGTAGAATTACCTTTGCCCCATTAGCCCTCAAATGTAAACCTATGCTGATTCATCAAGGGAAAAACTGATTGTCTGGGATGTGTCAGAGGTCATGAAAAGATGTTAAGCACAATATCAATGAAGACATAAAAAGTAAATGAAAGTAAAATAGGACTACCCATAATTTAGGCTTAAAGGGTACGTTTTTAGCCTTGTCTTAAATTTTGACATGTGTGTATATACATGTACACACAATGTGTGTGCATGTATATGTACGTACATACGTGTATGCATGCATACATACATGCATACATTCTTAGGCTACGGTAATAAAAAAAAACTTTTTACTAGAATAAATGCATTTTCTGAACACCTCACAACATTAAGTACATATTAAACCTTCAATAATTTTTTTCCCCACATCAGATATTAAAGCCATTTTATTATTGTCCATTTTTGTCTGATATGGACACCATTTATCTTCAACCCTGTCATAGACAATATGGAAGTTGTCTGAACATGATTGTAAAAGATGCTTGTTATAAAATCAACATGTACCTAATGCTCATATGTCCCCTAAACCATTTATTTTATTATAAATATAAAATGTATGTAAAATCTCAGAATTTTGCTATATTAAACCCTGAAATAGACATTTTGTCAGCGGGTCATCATTTAAATAAAAAAATGCTTTCAATTCAGAATTATAACATGAATCTAATCTTGGGATTGTCCTTTAACATTTCAGACTGAGCTCAGAAAACATAATTCATATTTATTCATCTTTGCCATTTTATTGTAATGTGATGGGGTTGAGACTAGGGTGACAGTTGACTACTGTAACGGGGTTGAAGAGACACATCGGTTTCCATATAAAATAGTTTAGTTTACTATCAAAATCCCTCCAAGATTTACCCCACAACATTGCATTTCATTGTATGTAACCATGTAATAAGGACATTAGATATATTTAGAATAATCTGGGTTTTATTAACCCGAACTGCAGTCAATATCGCACATATAAAAACACATCAGGCATTAGGGTAATTAATAACATTCAACAGGTTTCATCAGTAAAGTTCAACGTGTCATCAAACTGAACATTTTCCAAGAGCATTTAGAATGCAAGAACAGCTGTGACTACAGCACTAGTGTCAGGAGCACCATATTAATTCATTCATTCATTCATTGTTTTCTTCCTGATAGTCTGGCCAACACAACTCTCAACGTCTAGGTGGCGGGATGTCACACGCTGTGGGGGTGGAATCATCTCAAGGACTTCATCAAACTGATACCAGTGGATGTCGTCTCGCTAGAGACCAGTGAAATCTGTTTGGTCCGACACGATGCATACATTTCACTTGTACACTCATGCCATCCGTGCTGAGGATGATGCCTAGATAAAGGTAATCAAATTCCACTACACACCACTGCCCAAGAAGACCTGCATTTCCCACACTGGATTTCATCCACAGGTTGTGGATTTTCCTCATTTTCTGGCTGTTCTTGAGCAGCCAGGACCTTCTGCCTGAAACTGAAGTGCTGTGTGTTAAAGCATGCACAGTTTAGGTCCTTCTTTGTTGAACAAAGGCTGCTGACATCACGAGACATCAGCTCACCAAGAGCAAGGGTGATGACCTGGTGTATTCTCATGGTGGAGGGCACCGCTTTTATCGAGCTTGGCATCATCTCCATCGCATGTTCAACATCTGTACTTTGTGGAGGAGTGGTCAAGTTCCTCAGTGCTCCTTTCCTCTCCTTGCTTCTTTTGTATGCTGTTCTCTACTGTTTACGCTTCTGATGCTGGTGTCTCACTTAAATCACTGATATTTTTATTTTTCCATGCTTCAACATTTCTTTTCCATCTCTGACCCTTTCTCTCAAGGTATTGTTCCCTTTTTCCTCGACACTGCCTTTGTCTTGCTGCTGATGTGGGTGCCATCATTTCCTAGATGTTTAAATGGAGAACGTTAAATCAAAGATTCTTAGAATATACACGTCTACACTATAATCAGAGTAATTTATGATCTAGAGTGACTTAAAGGAACAACTGAAGTTAAGAGCCTTGCCTAACTCTCCTACCACTAGGCTACCTGCCTTAATATATATTTTTTGCTCACATGGAACACATTACAGAATGTTTCATAAGTGAATATAAACAATGTATAATATATTGATTAATTCATTAATTTAGATGCTGTAAGTAACTCAACCCTGTCACAGGTTTACAGCCCCGTTACAATGAAACGTGATGGTTTTTGCCTCAAAATGGCCTCTGCTCCTCATGTGAAGGACGAGACCACATGGTGTGCATGAAATTAATAGATTGTATATTTTTATGGGTTAGTCTAATTTTGATAAGTACTAGTTTTCCATGTTTATTTAAGGTAATGGGGTTGAGTTATTCAGGTCGACGATCCCCACCTGACTTTAAAAAACACAGATATAAAAGGTGATTACTTGCCTGTTTCTGTACCATGCAGTTGAAAATTGCTCAATGATGTCAGTTCCTGTTAATGATGGCACATAAGGGTGGACTGACCTTTTTTTTTTTTTTTTTTTTATAGGCAGAGTTTGGTTGGCATGACGGGGTTGAGTGTAGATTGACGGACAGAGCTAAATTGTGTGATTTTTAATCAATAATCATGCATTTATTTGATAAATACTTTTTCAACAAAAGAACACAAATATATATGTTTGCATTAATGGCAAAAGTGATTAATTATGTGCACATTTTAATATTAATTTCCCAAGTAAAAATTCTGTGAAACGCCTGGGGTACATGGCACAATTCTTAGTCAGTTAAAAAATAAGATTTTTTTAAATAATAAAGCTAAAATGAATGCTATATTTATTTCAATTCGTTATGCTGGACATTTCAATTTATATACAAAATCTTTTAACATTTTTTATTTTGGTGACCCAATACTTGAAATATAATATAAAAAGTTAGAGGGAATATTACCCGAGGCCAAGAATTTCCCATATAAACTAAGCAAAAAAAAAGAAACGTCCTCTCACTGTCAACTGCGTTTATTTTCAGCAAACTTAACATGTGCAAAACTTTGTATGAACATAAGATTCAACAACTGAGATGTAAACTGAACAAGTTCCACAGACATGTGACTAACAGAAATTGAATAATGTGTCCCTAAAAAGGGGGGTCAAAATCAAAAGTAACAGTCTGTATCTGGTGTGGCCACCAGCTGCATTAAGTACTGCGGTGCATCTCCTCCTCATGGACTGCACCAGATTTGCCAGTTCTTGCTGTGAGATGTTACCCAACTCTTCCACGAAGGCACCTGCAAGTTCCCAGACATTTCTGGGGGGAATGGCCCTAGCCCTCACCCTCCGATCCAACATGTCCCAGATGTGCTCAATGGGATTGAGATCCGGGCTCTTCGCTGGCCACGGCAGAACACTGACATTCCTGTCTTGCAGGAAATCACGCACAGAACGAGCAGTATGGCTGGTGGCATTGTCATGCTGGAGGGTCATGTCAGAATGAGCCTGCAGGAAGGGTACCACATGGGGGAGGAGGATGTCTTCCCTGTAACGCACAGCGTTGAGATTACCTGCACTGACAAGCACACTCCGATGATGCTGTGACACACCGCCCCAGACCATGACGGACCCTCCACCTCCAAATCAATCCCACTCCAGTGTACAGGCCTTGGTGTAACGCTCATTCCTTCAACGATAAATGTGAATCCGACCATCACCCCTGGTGAGACAAAACCGTGACTCGTCAGTGAAAGAGCACATTTTGCCAGTCCTGTCTGGTCCAGCGATGGTGGGTTTGTGCTCATAGGCACAACGTTGTTGTCGGTGATGTCTGGTGAGGACCTGCCTTACAACAGACCTACAAGCCCCCTAGCCCATCCTCTCTCAGCCTGTTGCGGACAGTCTGAGCACTGATGGAGGTATTGTGCGTTCCTGGTGTAACTCGGGCAGTTGTTTCCATCCTGTACCTGTCCCGCAGGTGTGATGTTCGGATGTACCGATCCTGTGCAGGTGTTGTTACACATGGTCTGCCACTGCGAGGACGATCAGCTGTCCGTCCTGTCTCCCTGTAGCGCTGTCTTAGGCGTCTCACAGTACGGACATTGTAATTTATTGCCCTGGCTATATCTGCAGTCCTCATGCCTCCTTGCAGCATGCCTAAGGCACGTTCACGAAGATGAGCAGGGACCCTGGGCATCTTTCTTTTGGTGTTTTTCAGTGTCAGTAGAAAGGCCTCTTTAGTGTCCTAAATTTTCATAACTGTGACCTTAATTGCCTACCGTCTGTAAGCTGTTCATTAATTGTTTATGGTTCATTGAACAAGCATGGGAAACAGTGTTTAAACCCTTTACAATGAAGATCTGTGAAGTTATTTGGATTTTTACGAATTATCTTTGAAAAAAGGGACGTTTCTTTTTTTGCTGAGTTTATTTCAAAAGTTTGGGGTCACTTAGAAATGTCCTTGTTTTTTAAATAAAAGCACTTTTTTTGTCCATTTTTTTAAAATAACATCAAATTGATCAGAAATACAGTGTAGACATTGTTAATGTTGTAAATGACTATTGTAGCAGGAAATGGCAGATTTTGTTTTAAATGGAATATCTACATAGGCATACAGAGGCCCATTATCAGCAACCATCACTCGTGTTCTAATTGCACATTGTGTTAGCTAATCCAGGTTTGTAATTTTAAAAGGCTAATTGAACATTAGAAAACTCTTTTGAAATTATGTTATCAGAGCTGGAAACTGTTGTTCTGATTTTAAAGAAGCAGTAAAACTGGCCTTTAGACTAGTTGAGTATCTGGAGCATCAGCATTTGTGGGTTCTATTACAGGCTCAAAGTGGTACATGCATACATACAGTACCAGTCAAAGGTTGACACACCTACTCATTCCAGGGTTTTTAATTTATTCTTACTATTTTCTACATTGTAGTATAATAGTGAAGACCTCACAACTATGAAATGTTGTGATATCCAGGAATGTGGGTTTGTGTTACCATAAATGTTAACTTTCAATTAAAATCATAAGGTTCAATTAAAAACAGGACACATCCAAGGTCACTTGCTCGATGAATGGTCATGTAGTAACCAAAAAAGTGTTAAACAAATCAGAATATATTTGAGATTCTTTTGAAGCCACCCTTTGCCTTGATGACAGCTTTGCACACTCTTGGCATTCTCTCAACCAGCTTCATGAGGTAGTCATCTGGAATGCATTTCAATTAACAGGTGTGTATTGTGAAAAGTAGATTTGTGGAATTTCTTTCCTCCTTTAGAGCGTTTGAGCCAATCAGTTGTGTTGTGACAAGGTAGGGGTGGTATACAGATGGTCCTATTTGGTAAAAGACCAAGTCCATATTATGGCAAGAACAGCTCAAATAAGCAAAGAGAAACGACAGTCCATCATTACTTTAAGACATGGTCAGTCAATCTGGAAAATTTGAAGAACTTTGAAAGTTTCTTCAAGTGCAGTCGCAAATACCAAGTGCTATGATGAAACTGGCTCTCATGAGGACCGCCACAGGAAAATAAGTTACCTCTGCTGCAGAGGATAAGTAAACAAACAAAGGCTTGTCACCTCTGACCACTATCTTTAGAAGTGTTCAATAAACAGCCATAATTAAAACAACAAACTCATGTTTGTAAACAAATGGTTATTTCAGAATGGTTAATAATAATGTATCTGGCCTTGTGCTTAGACAGGATTGGAGGAATAGAATAGTGGTCTGACCTGATAGTATCAATACCCACCAGAGAGAACTGCATTTGATCATGACTGACTCATTTGTCTTGGTTTAAGAAGTGGCTTTGGCCCCAAAAAGCATAGTCAGATGTTTTTTATTTTTTCCTGTTGATCTTTTCAAGTAGAAGTCCGAATATGTGCTTGTAAACCTCAGTTCACACCATTTTCCCTGTATCCACACACACAATTTGCTGATATCAATTTACATTTTCAATCATAGTTATGGATTATTTTCAACAACATGGAATAGGAACCAGGATTGTAAGAAATTAAAAAACAAGGCCTCTTTTTGTACTGTATTTTTACTTTTGTTAGTCTTAGTTTTGACCTTTTCTTTCCCTGGTTTGAAGTGAATTATGACCACAGGTGGACCAAATCTCTCAAGTGTTTAACAATAAACAGACTGTTTTAGAGAAATGGTGTGACTTTGATTTTCTTATTCACCCCACCCCATAAATTAATTTAAAGGTGTAGTATGCAGAATTCTCTCTGCCATTTCTTGGTTGCTAAAATTCTAATAGTTAGCCTATTTTCATTTTGTGACCATCTAAACCACTGTGAAATATCTTTTCAGGAAGCATAGAAATAGTGCACACAGAACAGATCTGATGTGTATTTTAGACTAGCTTTCAATGATAATGACAGATCTATAACTCACATTTCTATGTGAATTTGGTTGGGTCCCCCACAAAGTTACACATTGCAGCTTTAACAGTATATTGAAAGTATTAATTGGAATATTTAAGTTTGGACACAGCAAGAATATTGACCTAAATGATCATTCGAAATGTGTCTTTACTTCTCTGCTGTATTTGGTTTATTGGACTCAATAGGCTTCCAGTGGTTCTATGAGATTCTATTGGCGAACGTGCATAAAGATGGCAGAATTCCGATATTACTTGATTTTTTTTTTAGCATTATCCACTGAGTATGAACCGTGTCTCGCGCCGTAGTTTACAATGTGCCAATAAATCAGCACAATCTATCTTTTTGGTTTTTAAAATTGCCGGCGTCAAGCTAAAATTGATCATTTTTACTGTGCTTATGACCATACAGAAAATTAAAGGAACGCAATGTAGGCTACAATACCTTAGCTATGTACCTCAGCAAAACGAGGAATTTGTGGTAAGTGCATGGGGGCCGCTATCTTTATGAACCTCTGCTATTACTGGTGGGCAACGTCAACGCTGAAACCAAAAAACCCTGATGTACTGGATCTACAATGATCCTAGAATTCTAACCCAGACTCAGATCCCAGCCTAGAAGTATGACCTTGCAAGAGGTCTCCATGGCTATGACTACTCCTATATAACATGGCTGAAGTTGACTGAAATGAAATGTATTTTATTTTTTTTATTATTATTTTTTTTTTAAATGTACTACATGTGCCCAAGATAGGACAGGGTGCCATCCGAAAGAGATGCATGAGATCTATAGAGTATTTGAGCGGAGCGTGCCCAATTTGACTTGAGCGTGGAGCGAGATTCCAAAAGCCTGGAGCATCAGGCTTTTCGCCCGCTCATATTTCGCTCCATTAGCGCTCCACGGTCTCAGGGCATGCCCGCCCCAGCATGCATTTGTAGTCTACTTGTGTGCTGCTAATAGACTCTTCCTTTAGCTGCTGTCATGGAGTTGGCTAAATATTTTCATAAAGAAACTGATAAACACACAGGTTATAAATCAAGTTGGCTTACAGAGATGAGGACCAAGAGTAAGGGAGGGAGTGCAGTGATGTCCACAACTAAAGAATCATTGTGGAGTCTAAAAAGACTCTTATACCAAAATTATGATGGTTTACTTGGCTACTATGTGGACATGCTAAAAGAAATGAATGAGGTGGGTAGATAACTAAGTGTCATTGTAGCTAAGTATTTATAAAGTAAATGTCACATATCTTAAATGTTTAGTACATTTTCGTTCTAGTATCTATACAATAGGCATAATTGATTTTGGCCCAATAAACCTGGCATATTCCCACGTTAAGGAGTTTTCTGTTTTGATTTAGTTTTTTTGGCTAAAAATCTTTTACCAATAGAAAAATCAAAAAACAACACTGCATCTCTGCCCAGCCTGGCAAGAGTGGCCAAACGGGTGTTTAGCATTCACTGTGGCTCTGCAAGTGTAGAGAGGATATTATCCGCTGCTGGCCGGCTAATCCAGGCTCCATCGCACTCATGTCATTTTTCGTTTAATTTGTATTTCATTCTAAGTCACAGCCTATTTGCGCAATTTATAGACTATAATTATTTAATACATTAATACAACGAATGTGTTTTAATGCTGCGCGCTTTATGTCCTTACAAGCCTATTGTGTCGCACTAGCAAATGCTTCACAATGTATTTATTTGTAGGCTATAGCCTTGAAATAATTTAAATTAATATAGACTAAATATTTAATTTTCTTCTTAGGCTCCCTGTCTTGACCTATTTAGTGTTTATGTTCTGTTTAATATGACATGTAGCCTATTTGAAATTATGTTCGCTTCTTACAGTACATTCACCTTTTCATGTTTATTCAAAACGTTTCATTCAAATCCACGTGGTTTAGTTTCAATACTTAAAAACCAATTAGTAGGTCCAGGTAGTCACAAAATAGATTCCCTGTGAGAATGGAGCGGTTTTTAGCGGAGCAAAAGGAAAGGAGCGCCGGAACGGTGAGCGTGATTTCCAACCGCTCAACTCCGCTCACATACTCTGATGGGTGTGGACCAGTGGCGGTTTTAGCATGTAAATCTTGGTGGGGCAAAAAAAAATTAAAGTGGGATGCATGCCAGCAAAGCCACAACACTAAAAAATACATTAATTGAGCTATTAATGCTGACAAACGGTGCCCACAAACTGTTAGGGCCTACATAAAGCTGTCCCAACATCTTACTACTGCTACACCTGGCCATCAGCAGCGCCTTCTCTGGCAGCGAAACAGTTAATTCGGCTTCATTTAAGGCCTTTAAAAAAACAGCTGATATGGCTGACTCGCTTAACAAATGTGGTTTCTACTGACAATTGAGATGTACAAACTATGGCATACGGGGACAACAAGTGGATCAGTGGCAATCCTTAATTTCGATTAAGACATTAATGAGGAGCTAGGACTTTTGCAATGTACTGCGACAGAATTCAGAACAAGGGCAGTTCTTAGTGTTCTCCCTGTACACCAAGTCAGAACCGCAGGATAAATAAAGGGGCCATATAAGCAGACAATGAAAGCTCTTACAATATTCGACGATTACATTTCTCAAAAACAGGTTATAGGCTACATGTGCACCACCAAGTAAGAACAGTAGGCAAAATTAAGAGGGGTAAATATACCAAATGATTAGGGTGAGGCACATGGGCTACTAACATCTTACGGCACAACATACACTTCGTATTACTTTCTTAGCTCCAGTATACTTATCTCCCTGGCATATTACATAATTTATGCAGCAGCATACAATACATTTTTGGACTCATTTGAGCATGAAGGTGGCGCGGCGGTCCTTCGTGGGCAAATTTTGTCATCAAAGTCTGGCATTCTCTGGATGTATTGTGCTTTCAAAACAACTGGAGGCCGGATTTACAATTTTGAGTTGGATGACCGTTGAAAACGTATTTTCCCAGTCGGAGCTTGTTTATTCCCGACTTCCCAGATGTCTTGAACTCACTGAAGTCAAGTTTTCGCAGTTTCGAGTTAAGTTGTTTTGAGTGCGGCACAAATAATGCTTCATTGACAACATGGCCAATGTTGAATGTTTATCATTTTAAACTTGGAAAAGAGCTCCTTAATCCCAGATTTGAGACCACACAGCCACTGTCACTGATTCTTTCCAAACCACTCATCGTTGAATTTGCTATTTCCAATAGTTGTGTAATGTTTATGTCCAATGGCCGATGAGCACCAATCCGTTTTATCTATAATTTCTCTTCATTATTTCTCTTCATATGACAAGGAATAAAAATGTTTTTTGAGTAGATTGTCGATTTGATTCGTAATGATGACTGCTAGCTAAGATTTTGAAAGTAGGATGTTGACATGATCAGTCCTATCAAAGCTATTGTACATAATGTGATTTAACATTTTATCTGTGGCCAATGACCTTGAGCCTTCTTGGATGGGCACTTGTAATGTACAGTGGGGGGAAAAAGTATTTGATCCCCTGCTGATTTTGTACGTTTGCCCACTTACAAAGAAATGATCAGTCTATAATTTGAATGGTAGGTTTATTTGAACAGTGAGAGACAGAATAACAACAGAAAAACGCATGTCAAAATGTTATAAAATGATTTGCATTTTAATGAGGGAAATAAGTATTTGACCCCTCTGCAAAACATGACTTAGTACTTGGTGGCAAAACCCTTGTTGGCAATCAGAGGTCAGACGTTTCTTGTAGTTGGCCAGCAGGTTTGCACACATCTCAGGAGGGATTTTGTCCCACTCCTCTTTGCAGATCTTCTCCAAGTCATTAAGGTTTCGAGGCTGACGTTTGGCAACTCGAACCTTCAGCTCCCTCCACAGATTTTCTATGGGATGAAGGTCTGGAGACTGGCTAGGCCACTCCAGGACCTTAATGTGCTTCTTCTTGAGCCACTCCTTTGTTGCCTTGGCCGTGTGTTTTGGGTCATTGTCATGCTGGAATACCCATCCACGACCCATTTTCAATGCTCTGGCTGAGGTTCTCACCCAAGATTTGACGGTACATGGCCCCGTACATCGTCCCTTTGATGCGGTGAAGTTGTCCTGTCCCCTTAGCAGAAAAACACCCCCAAAACATGTTTCCACCTCCATGTTTGACGTGGAGATGGTGTTCTTGGTGTCATAGGCAGCATTCCTCCTCCTCCAAACACGGCAAGTTGAGTTGATGCCAAAGAGCTCCATTTTTGTCTCTTCTGACCACAACACTTTCACCAGTTGTCCTCTGAATCATTCAGATGTTCATTGACAGACTTCAGACGGGCATGTATATGTATTCTTGAGCAGAGGGACCTTGCGGGTGCTGCAGGATTTCAGACCTTCATGGCGTAGTATGTTACCAATTGTTTTCTTGGTGACTATGGTCCCAGCTGCCTTGAGATCATTGACAAGATCCTCCTGTGTAGTTCTGGGCTGATTCCTCACCGTTCTCATGATCATTGCAACTCCACGAGGTGAGATCTTGCATGGAGCCCCAGACCGAGGGAGATTGACAGTTCTTTTGTGTTTCTTCCATTTGCAAATAATCACACCAAATGTTGTCACCTTCTCACCAAGCTGCTTGGCGATGGTCTTGTAGCCCATTCCAGCCTTGTGTAGGTCTACAATCTTGTCCCTGACATCTTTGGAGAGGTCTTTGGTCTTGGCGATGGTGGAGAGTTTGGAATCTGATTGATTGATTTATTGCTTCTGTGGACAGGTGTCTTTTATACAAGTAACAAGCTGCTGTTAGGAGCACTCCCTTTAAGAATGTGCTCCTTATCTCAGCTCATTACCTGTATAAAAGACACCTGGGAGCCAGAAATCTTTCTGATTGAGAGGGGGTCAAATACTTATTTCCCTCATTAAAATGCAAATCAATTTATAACATTTTTGACATGCGTTTTTCTGGATATTTTTGTTATTCTGTCTCTCACTGTTCAAATAAACCTACCATTAAAATGATAGACTGATCATTTCTTTGTCAGTGGGCAAACGTACAAAATCAGCAGGGGATCAAATACTTTTTTCCCCCCACTGTAACTCTATGGCGGCACCCAAGGGGCTAGAATTTGTTATATCTCCCAATGGGGGTGACGTAGTGTCCCCATGAGTGACCGAATACTGAGCCAATCACGGCGCAACGCTCCGTATTTTCTGATGGCTTGCCCCACCACAGAAAGCAGTAATGTTGGCTGAAACACCTGCATTTTGGAGCTACCTTACTCAAGAAAACAAAAAAGAGAATGTTTGTATGTAGCTTTATTAACGCAATGATATATAATTTTTTACATTGTTTGCAAACTTATGTGATATGTATTAATCCAAAACAGGCAAGCCCCCCCCCATAAAAATGCTATGCCCTATAATCCTCTGCATATTTTCTGTGCAGAGAACAATCCGATAGCAAATTTAATTTACCGTTTACATATCTATAGATCAGTGACCTATTTAGGAAAGACAAACGGTAAGAGGCAACTAATTCGTTTATTTTGTTGCCGAGCACGTAGACTTATTTCGTAACAACGTATTTTTGTTTCTTAGGTAATACTGTAAACGCTTCCGATTGGCTTTCCCTATTTTGTCGGACAACAGGAGAAACCTATCACGACTCTTTCCGTAGGTTTCTAGCAGTGATTGGCTAGATCAGCTAGGCATCATTTGGAAAAAGGCTAAGGGGCGGGATACAAACCTTGTGGTCATAAAAACGAGGTTTAAATTTTCCACATGACCATCAATCTCGTTTTACATGTGGATATTTTTTCTGCTGTTTAACTTGGAAGCGTTGATCAATCTTGTCAATTTCATATCTGCTCCAGTTTTTAATTGATAGTCAGACCAGGTGATCTTTAAAAACTTTTAGAAAAGATGTCTTCAGAGATTCCGGAGATTTTCAAAGCTCTGCTAGAGGACCCCTTCACTGTTCCTACATTTGATTATAACGGTAAGAAGAAGCGAAATAATCGTAATTTCTTTGTGAAAATTGTCAATAAATTGCGCTGTGTCTGAATAATAACGAATGTTTCCCCAGCTCTATAGTAAACCACGCGCGACCCTATGTTCCAACCATACAACGTATTTGATACATTTGTTGCAAGCATAAACAATGTCCTGTCTGTGAACACTCTTCGACTATAAATACAAAATGTTGGACTCATTTCTCACTGCATGTCCTATATATTGCGTAACCTCAATAAAACCCTGGTGACATTTTGACAGCGTCTCGGTTTAGTTAGCCGAGGCAATTTGATCACAAGATTGACCTCCGATTTAATCAACATGCCAGCATCATGTGGTGTGGGGGTTGTAGGGAGAAGTAGGATTGCGGTTTTTCATCGTTAGAGGGCTCTATCACTTGTTCTGTTCAGGATATGGTTGTGTTCTGTCATTTGTGAGATTGGATTGGATGTGATTTATGTAAACAGTCCAACCAGATTGTAAAACAAGATTAGAGTAGATTTGATTTTTCACTTAAATTCATGAGACAATTAAAACATGGACTGTTGCAAAATACATGTGGTGTCTGGTACTCCTAAACGTACTGATTACACTCAGGATACAAATTACTCAGGGCATTCACAACACTTGAACCACTGACATCAACTCCCAACACCCAAATACCACTGGACAGGACTTGGCACCTAAAACCTAATGATGCAACCTGTCCACATAAGAGCTGTCTGGTATGCACTTGGTAAGGAAATGCTGGTAGTCTAATAATATGAAGTGTAAACACAGAGCTCACTAATCTTGTGATATCCTCTTCCCAAACCAGTTGCTGATAATTAGACACATTCACACAAATGTTTGTAAAGCCGTGGGAGACACTTAAGTACACACATTGGTGCCCTTGGCTGCGTAGTGGGATCAAAGCCAAGTGCGTCATAGAGGAACTCAAACACAATCTTGCCCAATGTTTGAGCTGCTGCCCTGAGGAAGGAGATTAAGGGCCCCACTGTTAAGCAATAATATAAGCCAGGCGAGTTTCATTCCATCAACCATCAGGCTGCTGAACAGTGGGACATAGGACAGATGCAGGCCCAATACAAGGTCGGAAAGTAGGTCGCAGAGGCTTTGAATAGGTGACAATGTAAATGTGTGACTTGTGTACTAACTTTCCAGTTTTCTGTACTGCATGTGTATTTATATAAAGTATATCAGATCATATCTCACACACGAGGGGAGGAGGACAAAGTGTAAGGTCATGCTGGCAGCGCCAGTAATTCCCTAGAGGTCCATCCCCTCTTCTTGATGGTGACCGATACACTCTTGTCTCCTTCATACCATATCACCCCTTTTGGATGGACTTTTTTATAAGGCCTTCATAGATGCTTCACAAATTATTCAGAAGCAAACATCCAGAGAGTGAAAAAAGGTGATGACACATTTGGCAACATTCCAGATGTAAGGAGGACCTGATACAATAGCTTTTATACTGTATAGTAGGCCAATCAATAGCTTTTAAATTTGTGAAGCATCTATGTAGGCCTTGTAAAGAATTTATGAAGGTGTCATAAAGACAGTAGTGGATGGCATCTATATTTTCACCTCTTACTGTGGTGAGGATGCTAGACTAGCTCTGTATACAGACAAAACAGCACACTCTGTACTCTTGCAGTAATGCCCCCTAAAAAAAAGTAACTTACTTCTCAGATTACAATACAAGAATGCTGTCTATGCCTTTGCTTGATCTGTAGAAAACAAATGTTTGACAACTTGTATATCATGTCTATCCCTATATCTAAATGTTTTGAGTAAGGGCTTAGTATGTTGTGCATTTGGCTGTTATGGAATAT
The DNA here is from genome assembly GCF_901001165.1 of Salmo trutta. Lineage (NCBI taxonomy): Eukaryota > Metazoa > Chordata > Actinopteri > Salmoniformes > Salmonidae > Salmo > Salmo trutta. The sequence goes on from NC_042966.1 coordinate 20,924,362, forward strand.
ATGCATATAAAGGCCCATGTCTAAATAAACAGTAGCAGTCAAAGGTTTGGACACACCTACTCATTCAAGGGGTTTTCTTTATTTTTACTATTTTCTACATTGTAGAATAACACATGGAATCATGTAATAACCAAAAAAGTGTTAAACAAATCTAAATATATTTGACATTCTTTAAAGTAGACTCCCTTTGCCTGGATTCTCTCAACCAGCTTCATGAGGTAGTCACCTGGAATGCTTTTCCAACAGTCTTGAAGGAATTCCCACATATGCTGAGCACTTGTTGGCTGCTTTTCCTTCACTCTGCGGTCCAACTCATCCCAAACCATCTCAATTGGGTTGAGGTTGGGTGATTGTGGAGGCCAGGTCATCTGATGCAGCACTCAATCACTCTCCTTCTTGGTCGAATAGCCCTTACACAGCCTGGAGGTGTGTTTTGGGTCATTGTCCTGTTGAAAACAAATGATAGTCCCACTAAGCGCAAACCAGATGGGATGGCGTATCACTGCAGAATGCTGTGGTAGCCATGCAGGGTGAGTGTGCCTTGAATTCTAAATAAATCGCAGCAAAGCACCATCACACCTCCTCCTCCATGCTTCACGGTGAGAACCACACATGCGGAGATCATCTTAAATCAAATTGTATTAGTCACATGCGCCGAATACAACAGGTGTAACCAACAAATGCAGTTTAAAAAATACCAATAAGAAATAAAAGTAACAAATAATTCAAGAGCAGCAGTAAAATAACAATAGCGATACTATATACAGGGGGTACCGGTACAGAGTCAATGTGTGGGGGCACCGGTTAGTTGAGGTAATATGTAGGTGGAGTTAAAGTGATTATGCATAGATAATAAACAGAGTAGCAGGAGCGTAAAAGGGGGGTTCAGCAATCTGTTCACCTACTCTGTGTCTCACAAAGATATGGCGGTTGGAACCAAAAAATCTTAAATTTGGACTCGTCAGACCAAAGGACAGATTTCCACCGCTCGTGTTTCCTGGCCTAAGCAAGTTTAATGTTATTGGTGTCCTTTAGTAGTGGTTTCTTTGCAGCAATTCGACAATATAGGCCTGATTCACGCAGTCTCCTCTGAACAGGAGGAGAGATGTTGTTGACAACAGATGTTGTGTCTGTTACTTGAACTCTGTGACGCATTTATTTGGGCTGCAATCTGAGGTGCAGTTAATAGCCGATTTTCTGAGGCTGGTAACTCTAATGAACTTATCCTCTGCAGCATAGGTAACTATGGGTCTTCCTTTCCTGTGTTGGTCCTCGTGAAAGCAAGTTTCATCGTAGCGCTTGATGGTTTTTGCAATTGCACTTGAAGAAACTTTCAAAGTTCTTGAAATGTTCTGTATTGACTGACCTTCATGTCTTAAAGTAATGATGGACTGTAGTTTCTCTTTGCTTAGTTGAGCTGTTCTTGTCATAATATAGACTTGGTTCTTCATACCAACCCTACCTTGTCACAACACAACTGATTGGCTCAAAGAAGAAGGAAAGAAATTCCACAAATTAACTTTTAAAAAGGCTCACTGTCAACTGCGTTTATTTTCAGCAAACTTAACATGTGTAAATATTTGTATGAACATAACAAGATTCAACAACTGAGACATAAACTGAACAAGTTCCACAGACATGTAACTTACAGAATTGGAATAATGTGTCCCTGAAAAAAGGGGGGGGGGTCAAAATCAAAAGTAACAGTCAGTATCTGGTGTGGCCACCAGCTGCATTAAGTACTGCGGTGCATCTTCTCCTCATGGACTGCACCAGATTTGCCAGTTCTTGCTGTGAGATGTTACCCAACTCTTCCACCAAGGCACCCGGTAAGTTCCCAGACATTTCTGTGGGGAATGGTCCTAGCCCTCACCCTCCGATCCAACAGGTCCCAGACGTGCTCAATGGGATTGAGATCCGGGCTCTTTGCTGGCCATGGCAGAACACTGACATTCCTGTCTTGCAGGAAATCACGCACAGAACGAGCAGTATGGCTGGTGGCATTGTCATGCTGGAGGGTCATTTCAGGATGAGCCTGCAGGGACGGTACCACATGGGGGAGGAGGATGTCTTCCCTGTAACGCACAACGTTGAGATTACCTGCATTGACAACAAACTCTGTCCGATGATGCTGTGACACACCGCCCCAGACCATGATGGACCCTCCACCTCCAAATCAATCCCACTCCAGAGTACAGGCCTTGTTGTAACGCACATTCCTTCGACGATAAACGCAAATCCCACCCTCACCCCTGGTGAGACAAAACCGCGACTCATCAGTGAAGATCACTTTTTGCCAGTCTTGTCTGGTCCAGCGACAGTGGGTTTGTGCCCATAGGCGACTTTGTTGCCGGTGATGTCTGGTAAGGACCTGCCTTAAACAGACCTACAAGCCCTCAGTCCAGCCTCTCTCAGCCTATTGCGGACAGTCTGAGCAGTGATGGAGGGATTGTGCGTTCCTGGTGTAACTTGGGCAGTTGTTGTTTCCATCCTGTACCTGTCCCGCAGGTGTGATGTTTGGATGTACCAATCCTGTGCAGGTGTTGTTACACGTGGTCTGCCACTGTAGGGATGATCAGCTGTCCGTCCTGTCTCCCTGTAGCGCTGTCTTAGGCGTCTCACAGTACAGACATTTCAATTTATTGCCCTGGCAACATCTGCAGTCCTCATGCCTAAGTCACGTTCACGTAGATGAGCAGGGACCCAGGGCATCTTTCTTTTGGTGTTTTTCAGAGTCTGTAGAAAGGCCTCTTTAGTGTCTTTTTGTTTTTAGAACTGTGACCTTAATTGTCTACCGTCTGTAAGCTGTTAGTATCTTAACGACCGTTCCACAGGTGCATGTTCATTAATTGTTTATGATTCATTGAACAAGCAAGGGAAACAGTGTTTAAACCCTTTACATTGAAGATCTGTATGGTTATTTGTATTTTTATGAATTATCTTTGAAAGATATGGTCCTGAAAAAGGGATGTTTTATTTGTTTGCTGAGTTTACAATATTGAAAATAGTCAAAATAAAGAATAACCCTAGAATGAGTAGGTGTGTCCAAACTTTTGACTGGTACTGTATGTCGGCTGTTGAGTGTCTAGACATGTCTAGTGTTTATAGTAAACGATCATGCTTAATGCCAGTGGCACAATAGTGTCATATGGAGATGCGCTTGAGATCTGACTCTATAATGTGTCAATAAATACATTAATTTAAAAAAAGTGTCAAGGCAAAATGCCAGGTGACATCTGTCTCAAATCGCACAGCTCCGCGCTTCCAGCAGAGCAGACCCGTCCTTCATGTGTTTCGAAAGTTGCAGCATAGGCGCTCATTGCGCAGTTTTCTTTGGTCTCCGTGTGTTTGGGGCATACGTTGACGGCACGTGTTGCCATGTGAGAATGAACCGAATGAACCAGGCCAACTGGAGACAATGGGAACAATTGTTTATCAGCGTTTAAAGGGCAGAAAATAAATAGAATGACAAAATATTGCTCACATTTACTATATGGCATAGGCTAGGCAATAAAAGCAAGTGTTATTTTCTGAAACAGTAGACCCTACCGCCTGTAGATTCCAATGATATACACTGTGCCCTCTGTAATTATTGGGACAGTGAAGCATTGTTTTTTCTTTTGGCCCTATACTCCAAAAGTTTGGATTTGAATCATACAATGACTGAGGTTAAAGTGCAGACTGTCAGCTTTGATTTGACGGTGTTTTTATCCATATCAGGTGAAGCATTTAGAAATTACTGCATTTTAGGGGACAATACGTATTGGGACAAATTCACTTATGTGTAGTGAAAAGTTAAGTATTTGGTCCAATAATCTTAGCAAGCAATGACTACATCATGCTTGTGACTACAAATTTTTTCGATCCATTTTCTGTTTGTTTTGGTTGTGTTTAAGATTATTTTGTGCCCAATAGAAATGTATAGTATATCACGTATTGTGTAATTTTGGAGTCACTTTTATTGTAAATGAGAATAGAACGTGTCTAAACACTTACACCTTTAATGTGGATGCTATCATGATTACGGATAATCCTGAATGAATCATGAATAATAAGTGAGAATGTTAGACTCAAATACTGTATCATATCTCCCTTGTTATCGTAATGGTAAGAGGTTAGCATGTCTTGGGGGTATGATATGTGTGTGTCTAACTTTCTCACTTATCATTATTCATGATTCATTCAGGATTATCCGTAATCATGGTAGCATCCACATTAATGTACCCTAATATGGGGGGACGGGGACGACTATGTACAAAAAGTGCTGTAGTTGTAAACGGTTCACCCGATATGGACAAATAGCCTAAAATTAAAGCTGACAGTCTGTACTTTATAGTCATTGTTTGATTTCAAATACAAAAATGCTTCACTGTCCCAATTATTACGGAGTCGCAACAATATAACATGCCATTTACATCAAAAATAGAGAGTTGGTTGTAAAAATAATAATAATAATAATAATAATTTAAAAAAATCTCCTTTAACTATATTCATTGTCAATGCACAATATTTGTTCAACAGTTGTGAAAGGACTATTAGAAAATCCACTAGTACACCTGTTAAATTGGACACATCACCACTTCATCCATGCTTAATAACATCAACAATGGGTTATTGTTTTTTATAGAACGGGTGGGTCTAATCCTGAATGCTGATTGGTTAAAACCACATTCCAAACAGTGTCTATTCCACAAGTTACCACCAGATAAATCTAGGACGTTAAAATGCCTATTTACTCTATTCCATCTGTCTGTGCAGTACACTGTCTCATCGGCCCAGCCAGGCAATTTATAAACTTGATCTCCACTATAAAAAGCATCCAGACATTAACTCGCATTTCTTTTAGACTAACCTTTAGTTTTCAACAGTGGAGATTTGTTGAAACCTTGCTGTCTGTGTCTCGGACATTGGCAACATTGTTTAATTATTCAAATTCGATCTCAAGCTGTCGCATAGTAATGAACGGGATGAGACAGACGGGCAGGCAGCTTTTCTCAGCCAGTCGAAATCATGAATCGGCAGCATATTTATGGATATACAGTAGCAGTCAAAAGTTTGGACACACCTACTCATTGAGTTTTTCTTTATTTTTACTATTTTCTACATTGTATAATAATAGTTAAGACATCAAAACTATGAAATAACACAAATCATGTAGTAACCAAAAAAGTGTTAAACAAATCAAAATATATTTTAGATTTTTCAAAGTAGCCATCCTTTGCCTTGATGACAGCTTTGCACACAGTAAAAGTTTTAAAGTATTTGGTTTTAAATATACTTAAGTATCAAAAGTAAAAGTATGAATGATTTCAAATTCCTTATATTAAGCAAACCAGACGGCATCATTTTGTTTTTTATAATATACGGAAAGCCAGGGGCATGTTCCAACACTCAGACATAATTTACAAACAAAGCATGTGTTTACTGAGTCCGCTAGATCAGAGGCAGTAGGGATGACTGTGGATGTTCTCTTGATAAGTGTGTGAATTAGACAATGTTCTGGGTCCTGCTAAGCGTTCAAACTGTAACGAGTACTTTTGGTTGTCAGAAAAAACGTATGGAGTAAAAAATAAATTTTACTTTACTACATTCCAAAAGAAAATGGTCAAAAATATATAAATAGTAAAGTACCCTAAAAAACTTTAGTATTTTTACTTAAGTACTTTACACTACTATTCTCAGGCGTTTTGAACGTGGCATTACCATTTTCCATGAGCACGTGAAGCCAGCAGAAGTCTAACAGAATGGAGATATCATTCTGGTTTCTCCTCTCTCCCAACAAGTTTTCCTCTAATTTATGCAGGGTTACAACGGATATATAATATTTTGTCAACCAATGGTGTCACGCCTTGCCTACGTCGCGCAAAGAATGTTAATATTCATAATGGCAGAGAAGATCCGGGCAGGGCTGGCAGTATATTTTCTACTCTACGAGGTGCGATTTCTCTTGACCAAGAAACGTTTTTGGGGGGGATTATTTGAAGAATCGGTCAAGATCTGAAGAGGTAAACTAATGTCTAGTCGTTCGCTGTAACATAACCTTTAGCCTAATCTCGGTGTCACTATCTCTGAACTGATAGGCTACTTTTTTCACGGACAGGAGATTGTTAGGGTAGTCCAGCCCTCATTGTTGAAGTAGCCTATCTTTAAATTTAGTTGTTGCGTAATTACCGGCGAAAATGTCTGGAGAGACGATCCCCACTAAGACTGAAACCTTCAAGGGGTCACCGGGTGCGTTTCCCGTGGTATTGCAGAAAATAATGGAAATGCCCCCACCGAATTTACTGGAGGGCGACGATGGTAAGTCTAGATGCTTCTGTGTGGGGGTTACACGCGCCGTTTGTTATAGGCAACAAACTGAGAAGAGGCCGAATTGTGCCGGGTGAAGCCGAATGGGGATACAATTTATGCAAAGTAGTAGCCTAAAATTGATAGGCTTACACAAAATCACATCCTGTCCGTTTGTTTCTATAGTGTTATGATCAACCAAGCATTCAGGTATCCCTTCATCAGAATTGTAACTAAAATTGGGTAGCTGCACTTCAGTCCCGTGGTTCTCAGACAGCATACACAGTTGACAGTAAATTCTTCTCTCCCCACTCCCTTCAACTCTCCTCCTCACCACTAACTAGGCAGGTTTCCATTTACTCGTCTCTATTCGACAAAAGCAATGTCGCAAAAAAGAAAATGCGACGCGTGTAAATGGAAATGGCAGATATAGTAGACATTTTCTAAAGATATACTTTCCCCCCTTCCGTTCGGTAGGGGGATTATTCTTCTGACGAACTTTATTTGTTGCGACAAATGATGATTGAGACTGTTTTTCGAATAAACGATGATTGCCGAATCATTATGAAGGTATGCGGGGCGCTGTTGTCGTACAGGCTTAAGCCAATTTATTTGCTTAAATGGGTAATGGAAACACTTACACCACTACATTTGTATTTGATGCTGTACATTTTTGCGCAAAAAAGTCCAGTTTTTTTCATCCACACGAGTTGCATGGAAACGCACCCTAGCCGGCATTTTGTATGCGAACTTTATAAACGTCACAAAAAAATTTATGGACAGGTTAATGGTAACATGGATAGTGATTTTCAGGTCACAAAGTCCGAGTTGGATGACCGTTGAAAACGATTTTCCCAGTCGGAGGTCGTTTCTTCGGGTTACCAGTGGTCTTGAACGCATTGAAGCAGGAGTTTTTCAGTACCCAGTTGTTTTGAAAACTGCATATATTAGTAGGCTAGGTCACATATTCGTCTGGCTAGTGTCAAGGTCCCCTTTCCACCAAAAAGTGATGTAGGCCTAATATTTCATCATATCTCTTCCATTGGTTGAAATGTGGTGCTTGCATGATCAGATTTGTGGGTTTGGTTCTCACATGGACCACTTATATGGAATATGTCCTGAGTGTAAATGGATAAAACCATTTACTCAACTTGTTTTATCATGCTTGCCATAATCCATAACATTAAGCAAGGCTCTTCTGTTTTGCTGCCACAGACAATGACAAGGATAAGCTTTTTACGGGGGACAATGTGGACCTTGGAGGAGGGAGCGGGATGGGTCCGTCGGCCGCCCTGACCCCCGCCATCTGGGACAAGACCATCCCGTACAACTTGGAGACCTTCCACCTGGAGTACATGGACCTGGAGGAGTTCCTCATCGAGAACGGCATCCCCACCTCGTCCCTGGACAATGCTCTCAACATGGAAATTGCAGTGAAGAAGACAGAGAAGCCAACCAGCACCACGACAGCCCCAGCCGCCCCAATCTCCCTGCTGCCGGTCCTGGAACTAGACCAGTGTGAGGAGGAGGTGGTCACCATCACCCTCAACAGTGCTGATATCACAGCCAACACCGGTAGGCTACACTGTGAAATCATTAGAGCCTTATGCCCTAATGGTCTGTTAGTGTTATTACATAGAGAATTACCCTAGTAGTTACATGGTATAATACATAATTAATACAAAGTGTGACTCAAGTGTATTTAAGATCAAAGTAAACCAAGTAAGTTGTTCTTGGTTCTGCCATAGACAGTCAGACATGTCTGAGCACCAAGGGCACACATGGCACATGTACGGAGAAACACATACTGGTTTGTTTGAATGTCATTCAACGCTGTAGATGGTGGTAAAAATAGATCCTAGCTATGCTGAGTGGTCAAGACAACCTTGGTGTTTATTACGAGCTGACCAGCAGACTGGGCTGGGCTACATGAGGCCATCTTTATCGAATGTAGAAGCCTGGATTTATTTTAATATTCTCCAGTTCAGGATATAAACAGGTTAGAGCCAAATGTATGTTTCTACAGGAATGAAATGACTTGCAGTCTCACCGAACAGAATGTTCCATTTACATTGGGAGCATTTATTTACCCTTAAAACTGATGGTAGCATTTGCCCATCAACCTGTTAGGTTCTGAACAAATAGTAATGACTCAAACGGACGACTAGAAAAAGCTCACACCAAGTTTATTCATCCCATTGGGTCATACAGCTGAAAAGACAAGATATGAAGATACAAGTACATATATTTATAGCCTTCTACTAGGCGGGGTTAACTCCTTACACATCTAGACAGCCAATACATGTCTGTTGCTAGGCAGGAACTTAATTGGTTCCTCTTACTGGTGTAGTCATGGCCCTGCCTGATGCTACAACCTTTGTGGGCGTGGAAGTGTATGTGTGTGAGATAGGACTGTAAGAGGGTCGCTGTGGTGGGCCCCTCTGGACCCCCTGTCAGAGGTTTCTTCTCTCTTCTTCTGCTGACTTGACCTCAAGCCGAATTCCTCGCTCCTCTTTAGTTCCGCAGCTGGCTTGCCTTATCAGAGATTAACTGTTGCCCTTTGCCTCCCTCAGTAAGTTTTGATACACATTCCTTATTCACCCTTCATTGACACAAAATATAAACAGTTATCTTACATGTAATGAAATTCATATGTTCTTATATAGTGACAGGAATAAGTATATTTCAAGTTAGAACCCAACAAACCAAAACGGTATACTTGAAACCTTAACCTAATGCTTGGTCACCTGTATCTCCCCCACAGAGGTGGTGACAGACAAGGACAGGCTGACCCCTGAAACCATCGACCCGGAGGAGATTGAGGTGAACGTGAACTTTGATCCGGACCCTACAGACCTGGTCCTGTCCAGCATTCCTGGAGGAGAGCTGTTCAACCCACGCAAACACAAGTTCTCAGAGGAGGAACTCAAACCACAGCCCATGATCAAGAAGGCCAAGAAGGTGTATGTACCTGAGGATTCTAAGGTAAGTCAGAGACATGGAGGTCGGAAACGAGGATAAGGGTGTGGTAGGTAGGTGTATACGTTTTCTTTTCAAATTCCAAGAAGAGAAATAGGATGTTTTAAAAAAAGTTATTTAATTGTGGTTTACAGTACCATCAGTTAGTTCATAGAACAGTGGTCACCAACTGCGACTGGTCGATCTTCAAGGCATTCCTAGTCGATCACCAAACATTTCTGTAGAAAGCCAATGATTAAGGCTTGCTCCTTTTTTTTTTTTTTGCCGCTGTTGGGAGATCTGTGGCTAAATCGAGTGTCACCGTGCCTACAGATTTCATAACTTTTAAAAACCATGACCTGAGAGAGACTGTAAAGAGCTGCTGTTTTTATGACTGAGTTCATGTTTGTTTTTATTCAGCACTGTCAACACTGTTTTTATTCAACACTATTACACAACATAAAATGCGCTTCTTCGTACTACCACTCGCGCTGCAGCTGCTTTGAGTTAGTAGCCAAGTGTATTGATAGCCCTGCGTTTTTATTATTAGCAGCTTGCCGTGTCTATTTTAATATCGAAAAATGTTTCACTTTCTCTGGTCGTAGGAACAATGTGAATTTGTGCATGAGGCAGATGCTGATGCGGTGCGACTCAAGTTTCGCCATCAGGTGGAAGACCGTGTCCGCTCTCTCTGGTCAGTCTCACCGTAGGAAAGGAAGGGAGAGAGGGACCGAGAGAGGCGGACCCTCTGCTGCTCTCTCCCTCCCTCCGCTGAGACTAATGCCTTGTTCAAAACAACTGGAAACTCAGAACTTGGACATCTCCGACTTCAGTCTGTTCAAGACAAATGGGAACTCAGGGGGAAAAAACTAGATCTGGCCGGGAAAAATCTTTTTGAACGGTCAGCCAACTCTGAATTCCAAGTCGGAAACTCAGGTATATTTCTAGCACTCCAACCTGAAGATCACTGACTTCATGATTTAACTTTTTTTTTTCTCCAGAGTTCCCAGTTGTCTTGAAAGCACCATGATCATCAGATGCAGGTACAAATTATTTCAATTTATGCTCAGCTGTGCCTTGCAAGTGCTACACAAACTGATCTATTTTGTTATCAAAGCTCAAGGGTTAAAATATACTGAACAAAAATATAAATCAGTCAATTGAAATAAATAAATTATGCCCTAATCTATGGATTGGGCAGGTGCACAGCCATGGATGGGTCTGGGATGGCATAGGCCCACCCACTTGGGAGCCGGGCCCACCCAATCAGAATTTGTTTTTTTTCCAACAAAAGGGCTTTATTACAGACCGAAATACTTCTGTTTCATCAACTACCCAGGTGGTTGGTCTCAGACGAAGAAGCCAGATGTTGAGGTCCTGGGCTGGCGTGGTTATATGTGGTCTGCGGTTGTGTGGCCGGTTGGACGTACTGCCGAATTCTCTAAAATGACATTGGAGGTGGCTTATGGTAGAGAAATGAACATGAAATTATCGGGCTACAGCTCTGGTGGACATTCCTGCAGTCAGCATGCCAATTGCACGTGCCCTCAACTTGACATCTGTGGCGTTGTGTGACAAAACTAGACATTTTAGAGTGGCCTTTTATTGTCCCCAGCACAGCTGCACCTGTGTAATCATGTTGTTTAATCGGCTACTTGATATGCCACACCTGTCAGGTGGATGGATTAACTTGTCAAAGGAGAAATGCTCCTAACGAGGATGTAAACAAATTTGTGCACAACATTTTAGGGAAATACGCTTTTTGTAAGTATTGAACTTTTCTGTTATCTTTTATTTCAGCTCATTAAACATTGGACCAGCACACTACATGTTGCGTTTTTATATTTTTGTTCAGTGTATATAATATGGTCTGAGAAGAACAATATTGCCAGGCATATAGCTAATGTGCTGTGAGAATATATTCGACCTACCTACTGCACAAACCTCATTTCTACAGAACTGTTTTTATTAGGTTAATGTAAAAAAAAAATAATCATGCAACAACAAAAAAATAATAATCTGAGCAGTTTCTCTGCTTGCTTTTTGACCATAGCTCAGCCTTCAACACCATAGCACTTTCCAAGCTCATCATTAAGCTTGCGGCCCTGGGTCTGAACCCCGCCCTGTGCAACTGGGTCCTGGACTTCCTGACGGGCCGCACCACAGGTGGTAAGGGTAGGTAACAGCACCTCCACTTCGCTGATCCTCAACACGGGCCCCACAAGGGTGCTTCCTCAGCACCCTTCTGTACTCCCTGTTCACCAATGACTGCGTGGCCATGCACGCCTCCAACTCAATCATCACGTTTGCAGATGACACAACAGTAGTAGGCCTGATTACCAACAATGACGAGACAGCCTACAGGGAGGAGGTGAGGGTCCTAGCGGAGTGGTGCCAGGAAAATAACCATCTCCCTCAACGTCAACAAAACAAAGGAGCTGATCGGGGACTATAAATCACATTTTATTTGTCACATGCGCCGAATACAACAGGTGTAGAATAGAGGTCGACCGATTATGATTTTTCAACGCCGATACCGATTATTGGAGGACCAAAAAAATACGCCGATACCGATTCGTCGGCCGATTTTATTTTTTATTTATTTATTTGTAATAATGACAATTACAACAATACTGAATGAACACTTATTTTAACTTTAATATAATACATCAATAAAATCAATTTAGCCTCAAATAAATAATGAAATGTGTTCAATTTGGTTTAATTAAATAATGCAAAAACAAAGTGTTGGAGAAGAAAGTAAAAGTGCAATATGTGCCATGTAAAAAAGCTAACGTTGACGTTCCTTGCTCAGAACATGAGAACATATGAAAGCTGGTGGTTCCTTTTAACATGAGTCTTCAATATTCCCAGGTAAGAAGTTTTAGGTTGTAGTTATTACAGGACTATTTCTCTCTATACGATTTGTATTTCATATACCATTGACTATTGGATGTTCTTATAGGCACTTTAGTATTGCCAGTGTAACAGTATAGCTTCCGTCCCTCTCCTCGCTCCTAACTGGGCTCGAACCAGGAACACATCGACAACAGCCACCCTCGAAGCAGCGTTACCCATGCAGAGCAAGTGACGTTTGAAATGCTATTAGCGTGCACCCCGCTAACTAGCTACACAGTTGATAGGCTTGAAGTCATAAACAGCGCAATGCTTGAAGCATTGCGAAGAGCTCCTGGCAAAACGCACGACAGTGCTATTTGAATGAATGCTTACAAGCCTGCTGGTGCCTTACCACCGCTCAGTCCGACTGCTCTATCAAATCATAGACTTAATTATAACATAATAACACACAGAAATACGAGCCTTAGGTCATTAATATGGTCGAATCCGGAAACTATCACGTTTATTTTTTCAGTGAAATACGGAACCGTTCCGTATTTTATCTAACGGGTGGCATCCATAAGTCTAAATATTCCTGTTACATTGCACAACCTTCAATGTTATGTCATAATTACGTTAAATTCTGGCAAATTAGTTCGCAACGACTCTGCGTGCAATGAACGCAAGAGAAGTGACACAATTTCACCTGGTTAAAATTGCCTGCTAACCTGGATTTCTTTTAGCTAAATATGCAAGTTTAAAAATCTATACTTCTGTTTATTGATTTTAAGAAAGGCTTTGATGTTTATGGTTAGGTACATTTGTGCAACGATTGTGTGCGTTTTTCGCAAATGCGCTTTTGTTAAATCGTCCCCCGTTTGGCGAAGTCGGCTGTCTTTGTTAGGAAGAAATAGTCTTCACAGTTCGCAACGAGCCAGGCGGCCCAAACTGCTTCGTATACCCTGACTCTGTTGCAAGAGAAGTGACACATTTTCCCTAGTTAGAAGAAATTCATGTTAGCAGGCAATATTAACTAAATATGCAGGTTTAAAAATATATACTTGTGTATTGATTTTAAGAAAGGCATTGATGTTTATGGTTAGGTACATGTTGGAGCAACGTGTACCTAAGTGATTATATGCAACGCAGGACAGGCTAGATAAACTAGTAATATCATCAACCATGTGTAGTTAACTAGTGATTATGATTGATTGTTTTTTATAAGATACGTTTAATGCTAGCTAGCAACTTACCTTGGCTTCTTACTGCATTCGCGTAACAGGCAGGCTCCTCGTGGAGTGCAATGTAAAGCAGGTGGTTAGAGCGTTGGACTAGTTAACCGTAAGGTTGCAAGATTGAATCCCCGAGTTGACATGGTAAAAATAATTTGTTCTGCCCCTGAACAAGGCAGTTAACCCACCGTTCCTAGACCGTCATTGAAAATAGGAATGTGTTCTTAACTGACTTGCCTAGTTAAATAAAGGTGTAAAAATTAAATAAAGGTTTTAAATCGGCCAAATCGGTGTCCAAAAATACCGATTTCCGATTACGAAAACTTGAAATCGGCCCTAATTAATCGGCCATTCCGATTAATCGGTCGACATCTAATGTAGACCTTACAGTGAAATTCTTACTTGCAAGCCCTTAACCAACAATGCAGTTTTAATTTTAAAAAAGTGTTAAAGTATTTACTAAAATAAACTGAAGTAAAAAAAAAATATATATATATATATATATATATATAATTATAATTAAGGAGCAAGAATAAAATAACAATAGTGAGGCTATATACAGGGGGTACCGGTACAGAGTCAATGTGCGGGGTCACTGGTTAGTTGAGGTAATTGAGGTAATATGTAGGTAGAGGTAAAGTGACAATGCAAGGATAATAAACAGAGTAGCAGCAGCATAAAAATGGGAGGGGGGGTGGACAATGCAAATAGTCCGGGTAGCCATTTGATTAGCTGTTCAGGAGTCTTATGACTTGGGGATAGATGCTGTTAAGAAGCCTTTTGGACCTAGACTTGGCACTCTGGTACCACTTGCCGTGCGGTATCAGGGAGAACAGCCTATGACTAGTGTGGCTGGAGTCTTGGGCATTTTTTTTGGTCCTTCCTCTGACACCACCTAATATAGAGGTCCTGGATGGCAGGAAGCCTGGCCCCAGTGATGTACTGGGCCGTACACACTACCCTTTGCAGTGCCTTGTGGTCGGAGGCCGAGCAGTTGCCATACGAGGCGGTGATGCAACCAGTTCGGATGCTCTCGATCGTGCAGCTGTACAACTTTTTGAGGATCTGAAGACCCATGCCAAGTCTTTTCAGTCTCCTGAGGGGGAAAAGGTGTTGTCGTTCCCTCTTCACGACTGTCTTGGTGTGTTTGGAACATGATAGTTTGTTGGTGGTGTGGACACCAAGGAACTTGAACCTCTCAATCTGCTCCACTCCAGCCCCGTCGATGAGAATGGGGGATGTGCTCGCTCCTCCTTTTTCAGTTGTCCACAATCATCTCCTTTGTCTTGATCACGTTGAGGGAGAGGTTGTTACCCTGGCACCACACTGCCAGGTCTCTGACCTCCCTATAGGCTGTCTCATCGTTGCCGGTGATCACACTGTTGTGTTGTCGGCAAACTTAATGATGGTGTTGGAGTTGTGCTTGGCCATGCAGTCATGAGTGAACAGGGAGTACAGGAGGGGACTGAGCATGCACCCCTGAGGTGCCCCCGTGTTGAGGATTAGCATGGCGGATGTGTTGTTACCTACCTTACCACCTGGGGGTGGCCTGTCAGGAAGTCCAGGATCCAGTTGCAGAGGGAGGTGTTTAGTCCCAGGGTCCTTAGCTTAGTGATGCGCTTTGAGGGCACTATGGTGTTGAACGCTGAGCTGTAGTCAATGAATAGCATTCTCACGTATGTGTTCCTATTGTACAGGTTTCTGGGACAATGGTGTTGATGTGAGCCATGACCAGTCTTTCAAAGCTGGATTTCTTATAAGCGTCCGGATTAGTGTCCAGGTCCGTGAAAGCGGCAGCTCTACCCATTAGCTCAGTGCGGATGTTGCCTGTAATCCATGGCTTCTGGTTGGGGCACGTACGGTCACTGTGGGGATGATGCCATCAATGCACTTATTGATGAAGCCAGTGACTGATGTGGTGTATTCCTCAATGCCATCGGAAGAATCCCGGAACATAGTCCAGTCTGTGCTTGCAAAACAGTCCTGTAGCTTAGCATCTGTGTCATCTGACCACTACCTTGTTGAGCGAGTCACTGGTACTTCCTGCTTTAGTTTTTGCATGTAAGCAGAAGTCAGGAGGATAGAGTTATGGTCAGATTTTCCAAATGGAGGAAGTGGGAGAGCTTCGTACGCGTCTCTGTGTATGGAGTAAAGGTAGTCTAGAGTTTTTTTTTCTCCCTCTGGTTGCACATTTAACATGCTGGTAGAAATGAGGTAAAACAGATTTAAGTTTCCCTGCGTTAAAGTCCCCAGCCACTAGGAGTGCCGCCTCTGGATGAGCATTTTCTTGTTTGCTTATGGCTTTATACAACTTGTTGAGGGCTGTCTTAGTGCCAGCATCGGTTTGTGGTGGTAAATAGACAGCTACGAAAAATATAGATAAACTCATGGTCTACAGCTTATAGTGAGATGCACTACCTCAGGCGAGCAAAACCTTGAGACTTCCTTAATATTAGATTTCGTGCACAGCTGTTATTTACAAATAGACACAGACCGCCACCCCTTGTCTTACCGGAGGCAGCTGTTCTATCTTGCCAATGGACCGAAAACTCAGGCAAGCTGTATGTTATCCATGTTGTCGTTCAGCCACGACTTGGTGAAACACAAAATATTACAGTTTGTAATGTCCCGCTGGTAGGATCGTCTTGATTGGAGCTCACCCATTTTGTTATCCAATGATTGCATGTTGGCTAATAGGACTGATGGTAGAGGGGGATTACTCACTCGCCGTCAGATCCTTATAAGGCACACTGACCTACGTCCCTGATATCTCCGTCTCGTCTTCATGCGAATGACGGCGATTTGGGCCTTGGGAGCACGCCCCAATCCACATCGACGGGACCGCAGTGGAGAAGGTGGAAAGCTTCAAGTTCATCAGCGTACACATCACTGACAATCTGAAATGGTCCACCCACACAGACAGTGTGGTGAATGCGGCGCAACAGAAGGCTGAAGAAATTTGTCTTTGCCCCTAAGACCCTCAAACTTTTACAGATGCATAATTGAGAGCATCCTGTTGGGCTGTATCACTGCCTGGTACGGCAACATCACTGCCCGCAACAACAAGGCTCTCCAGAGGGTGGTACGGTCTGCCCAACACATCACCAGGGGCACACTGCCTGCTTTCCAGGACACCTACAGCAC
Organism: Salmo trutta; assembly: GCF_901001165.1. Lineage (NCBI taxonomy): Eukaryota > Metazoa > Chordata > Actinopteri > Salmoniformes > Salmonidae > Salmo > Salmo trutta. The sequence goes on from NC_042966.1 coordinate 20,940,822, forward strand.
CCGATGTCACAGGAAGGCCAAAAAGATCATCAAACCACCCGAGCCACTGCCTTTTCACACTGCTATCATCCAGAAGGCGAGGTCAGTACAGGTGCATCAAAGCTGGAACCGAAAGACTGAAAAACAACTTCTATCTCAAGGCCATCAGACTGTTAAATAGCCATCACTAGCTGGCTACCACCCGACTACTCAACCACCTTAGAGGCTGCTGCCCTATATACATAGACATGGAATGACTGGCCACTTTAATAATGTAACAGTAGTCACTTCAATGTTTACATACTGCTTTACTCATTTCATCTGTAAATACTGTATTTTAGTTAATGCCACTCCGACATTGCTTGTCTTAATATTTATATATTTCTTAATTCCATTCTTTTACTTTTAGATTTGTGTATTGTTGTGAATAGTTAGATACTACTACTACACTGTTGGAGCTAAGAACAAGCATTTTGCTACACCCGCAACATCTACTAAACATGTGTATGTGACCAATAAAATGTGATTTGACTGCGAAAGTGATCTTGACTCAAACGTTGGTGACCACTGTCATAGAGCATTCAGTCATTCTGAAGGTCTACTTAAATGACCTAGCGCCAGTGCGGGGAAAACTAGCTTTTGCTTTTTAACAAAGCTTTCAATAACTTAGCAGCGACATTGGACGCTTTCAATAACACTGCAGTGACATTGAATTGAAAGCATGCTCTCATCATCAAGGTCGCTTTCAATAACAACCTTGTTCTCTCTCTCTGCTCTTTTCTCTTTCCCCCTCTCTCCCCCTCTCAAGGATGAGAAGTACTGGCAGAGGAGGAAGAAGAACAACGTGGCGGCGAAGCGTTCCCGGGACGCGCGCCGACTCAAGGAGAACCAGATCACGGTGCGGGCAGCGTTCCTGGAGCGTGAGAACACGGCGCTAAGACAGGAAGTGGGCGAGCTACGGGATAACTTTGCCCGCAGCAAGAATGTTGTGGCCCGCTACGTGGCCAAATTCGGAGAGCTGTAAGGGACCAAACACAGACAACTGCCGGCCGTTGCAGACAGATTGCATCAGCTAGTCACTTCATTTTGGTCAGGTCACTAAGTAGCAACATCCTTTGTTTATTCATAAATCAATTGTGAATACCCACTGTTGCACTACTCACATTAGCTGCATACGAAACAATGAGAGACAGTGATATGCAGTAAATATGAGCTCCTCAGTGAGACAGATGAGGAAAAGGAAACAATGACATCGCGTTGAGGTAGAGAAAGGCAGGCATATTATTGCAATGAATACACTGAAAAATGTTCAAATACAAAATAACCAGTGAGACATGACCTTGTGTTTCGCTCCTTTATAACACAATACTCCCTGTATAACACAAGTTTGATGGGTAGAATTGATGATTAATGTGGTAATTGAAACGTTAACATCCCCTCATGTTAACTCCCCGTCTTCCTTTCCTGGTAAATAATCTACTTTTTCTCTTCTCTTTCAAGTGCATTGCTGGAAGACCAGTAGACTATTATTGTTGCGTGGGTGAAGTAATTGAATCAAATACAATGGATAGATGGATCAGAAGATGGAGTGTGGAAGAGAGTGAATGATGTTGCCATGTAGATACTGTGGAATTGTATTAGTGACCCCTGCTTATTGTTTTTATTTGACTTTTTATTAAAACATTTTAGGGGGTAGATCAGCTTTAACATTGCAAATAGATTGTAGCTTCCAGCAATGTAATTGTATGCATCATTGCTAATCCCCCATATATTTGTTTTGTAAATATATATATTTTCCTTTATTATTTTCCCCTAACCCTACCACCACTCCCCTAATGTGAGTAAACTAATGGACGACAACATTTGGGCCTTTTACGGACACAGTGTATTTTACAATAGTTATATTTTGTTTGTTTTTAGTCCCATCCTTCAACTCCCCTCAACCCCTCCCATCTCTGAAGACCATCCAGTTTTAATTTCCTTTTACCATATTTTTAACTGTGCTGTTTCACAAAAGTTCTGAACCTATATACATTTTACGGACACAGTATATTTTACATGAGTTATCTTGTTTTTAGTCCCACCCTTCAGCTCCACTCAACCCCTCCCATCTATCTCTGAACACCATCCAGTTTTGATTTCTATTTGCCCTATATTTTTCTGTGCTGTGATGTTTCTGGACCTTTCTATTCTCATAGTTTCTACAGATTGTAAATAAAACATTTTTTTTTGCTAAAAGTATTATATTATTGATGGATTGATTGACTTTTCAAATCACCCAGCAGTTCTATTTGCAGAGTTAGATCCAGGTAAATGTTGCTATTCTTCAGCCACTTATTTCACTTTCTGTTTTAACTTGTGGGAGTGCAACTTTCAATACACTACAATGAGACTGTGTATTCTGATCATGTTTTGTACAACATTTGCTGGTAAAGAGATTGGGATTGGTGGGATAAGGGTGGGTGACATTTTAGTAAACTGAAAAGGGCTTTTATTTTTGGGGGATTTTAGTCTAAACTAAGCAGTTCTGGTTTTCATAAGTTTGCTTCCAAGTCTCCAGTTTAATTAAAATATAATACAATAACTCAAATTAATCTGGGGACTAATACTGCTTGGTAGTGGTTTTAAGACCTTCAATACAAGTCAACACTTGCTTAAAACTGTACATAATGCTTGGTAATATTTCAGTCTCTCTGTCTGGTCTATTGTCTTGGATCGTCATTTCCAAGAAACTTCTTTCTTCAGGTTCTGTGTTATAAAGAAATGCTTAAAGTGAGCTTTATTTTCAAATAACTCCGTACAAAAACAACCTGTTGATTTAGGACATTACTGTGTAATTTCCAAGTTTTCTGCAATTGTGTTCTCAACCAAATGTAAAACTCCAACCTTTCTCATGTTTACTACTATGCAAAGTGGTTTATCCAACTTCTCTGGGACCTTGATAATATATGGACAGTTGCCACACAATGTAAAAAGGTGACCGATTCTGTGCTCTTTCTGCAATGAGTACAATACATTGTAGTTACCTCATGAAACCGGAAAACAGACTACATCAGAACTATGGGGAAGTTTGTATGTTGCAGTTTTTTAATTCCTTTTGTCAAAACCAGGATTTAATTATTATTATTTTTTTTAACTCTGTGGCTTGATCTGGGCCTGTTTCAACAAGGACCTTCAAGTGTCTTCAGCTGACTCAGTGCAATACCATATCATACACTGAAATTCAAGCCTCCTTTCAGGGTTTCTGTCTCCTCAGTTTTTTCCCCTTTGGTCCATGTTTCCTTGTTACATCAGCAGGAATTAGGAAAGTAACTAGAGGAAAATAAGTGATTGCAGTGCTTTCAGCTCGTTTTGGAATTTATCTGAAGAAATACATTGAACGTAGTCTGGATGTGTTTTACATTATTTTTTTGTTGTTGAAAGTTTTACATTTGGTTTTGTGAGTTGAGGTGAGAATCTTGTTCAAATTGACAGCTTCATTTATTGGTTGTTTGCAAAATCTGGAGACAAGACTTGTGTGGTAGTGATTGTAATTCTTCCAGTCCTTTGACTATAACTCAACAATAGATCAGTGCTTAAAGTGATCTAACATGTTGGGAAGTAGATGATTGAGAACAGACAAATCAAGAATTTGATTGATATATAGTTTCTTGATTGATCGATGTCAGTAAGGGAAACCGACTGGATTGGGTGCCCCCTAAACACTAGCACAATTACTTTCTTACGCTACAACCAAGAAAATGTTATACAACTGGTGCAGGGGAAATTAACTGTTTGAGAATTAGTTTCTACACAATGTTGCATGTGGCTACTGTATGTCCTGTATATATAAATAAAGCATTGTTGAAAAAATGTGTTTTTGGACTGAAGTACCTGCCTGTGTAAGTATTAGACAGGACAGTTGAAACGGAACACACCAATAGCTTTAGGACAAAGCTTTCTCAACTTAGCCATTGGATAAACTGGACGCTTTTTTTTTTGGCCATGCCAGGGGTGTAATCATCAGTCCACAACCTTTCACAGAAGTGTGAACACTAGATCATTACCCCTATAACTAAAGGGAAAAACATATATTGCAGTAATATAAAAGAAAGCTTTATTGTATTGTCAAAACATGTTTACAAAAAGAAAAGTAAAAACAAAACTGAAGCAAAGCATGTTGGACTGTCCTGTCTTCACCTCTTCTTGAAGCCATACTTCTTCCGTTCATAAAACAGGTCAGTTTTTGAGCTGCCCAGGTTCACAATCTTGGGGCAACCGTCTCGCTGTAGGGTCAAACCAAGAAGTGTAGAGAGAGTAGCAAACAGTTAGTGCAGGTATAAACCAGAGTGGCGGTATTGAAACCAAGACACCTCATATAGTGTGAATAAAATGAGCTTAACGGGTAGTACATATTGGGAAGATTTTATGACAAGCTGAACAAGTACATTGACTTCAGAAAGTGTTCACACCCCTTGACTTTTTCCACATTTTGTTGCATTATAGCCTGAATTAAACATTTAGTGAGATTGAGATTGTCATCACTGGCCAACACTCAATACCCCATACTGTCAAAGTGGAATTATGTTTGTTTTTTATGTTTACAAATTAATAAAAAAATAAAGCTGAATTGTCTTGAGTCAATAAGTATTGAACCTCTGTCATGGCAAGCCTACATAAGTTCGGGAGTAAAAATGTACTTAACAAATCCCATAAATTGCATGGACTCACACTGTGCAATAATAGTTACATGATTTTTTAATGACTACCTCATCTCTGTACCACGCCCCCCACACACACACACACACACTGATCTGTAAGGTCCCTCAGTCCAGCAGTGAATTTCAAAAATACATTCAACCACCAAGACCAGGGATGTTTTCCAATGCCTCAAAGGGCAGTTATTGGTAGAGGGGTGAAAACATTTTATTTAACTAGGCAAGTCAGTTAAGAACAAATTGTTATTTACAATGACGGCCTACACTGGCCAAACTCAGACGACGCTGGGCCAAATGTGCGCTGCCCTATGGCACCCAATCACAGCCGGTTGTGATAGTCTGGATTCGAACCAAGTTGGCTGTAGGTACACCTCTAGCACTGAGATGCAGTGTCTTAGACTTGGGCAATGAAATTATACAATGTATCAACATTGCTCGCTTTGCGCGCTGCTCCAATCGAACAAAATGTACAAATCTAATAACAGAAGACTCATCAGGGTCTGCATCCCCACTAGCCATCGCAAATAAATAATAAAAAAAAAAAAAAAAAAAAAAAAGACAGACAGAGGAATAGCCGTGTGTGAAGAGCGGACGGGGAGAAACAGATGAGTGAGGGCTGGTAGGGATGCGGCTAGCTGATTACAGCTGCCACATCTGATATGTGAATGAAAGTGAAGTGGATATTATTGAACCTGCATACAATAGACTAGTGGCTGTTGCTTAAATTGAACTGACTTTATAAACACTGTATAACAGGAGCCAGCAGGTTGTTTAGATCGGTCTGGCAGAAAAAGTCTCTAGTATCATATTAAACGGTACTAGAGTATTCTGAAATGTTGGTATCATGACGTTTTGGTACCGGTATACCTGTGCAACACTATTAGAAAGCATGACCACTTTGACAGACAGGAATCTTTATCATTTCCTTACATGGGAAAATGCTTTCTCCTTTCCTCTAATATTTATGGTATACCATGGTCTTCTGACAGGTGGTGTCACTCCTATGCGATGCTCATCCCTCAACCAACAGAATCGTTGCGCTATCTGACGTGAGACAGTGGGTATAAACTGGATTGCTGAAAATTACTCTAAATTATAGAACCACTTTCATTTCAATTTCCTGCTTAGACATCTATAAATTGCTTACAACATTAAATGTTGTGAAAGGAGTAGAAATCAAATTAAATCTCATTGGTCACATACACATGTTTAGCAGATGTTATTGAGGGTGTAGCGAAATGCTTGTTTCTAGCTCCAACAGTGCAGTAATATCTAACAGTTTCACAACAATACACACAAATCTAAAGTAAAGGAATGGAATTAATAAATAAATAAATATTAGGTTGAGCTTGTAAAAGATGTACCTGCACACACTGTTGAATTATCCCATATAGTTTATTCCAATGTAGTTCATATTAACTATACAGGAGCATTCAAAAGTGTGCAGATCTTCCTACTCCTTTTACAATCCGAGTGTGAGAAAGGGGTGAGAGGGTAGGACACCTACATCTTTCTCCTGGATGGTGCACTCCTTGCAGTAGTAAGCGTCAGACACCCCGGGACCTCCACAGATGACACAGCGCCCCTGGTACGACCCGTAGTTGCATTCGTCACAGATGCGCACCAGAGTGCACGGCCTCACATACGAATCACAGATCACACACTTTCCATCGCCTGGGAGAGAGGGATGAGTGTGTTAATGCAATTTTGAACTGAGCTATGCACATAAAGCCATCAAAGTGTTGAAATATATAACCGTTCAAAAGATTGGGGTCACTTAAAAAGGTCCTTGTTTTTTTCCATAAAAAAAAAAACAACATCAAATTGATCAGAAATACAGTGTAGACACTTATTGTTGTAAATTAATATTGTAGCTGGAAACAGCAGATTTTTCATGGAATATCTACATAGGCGCACAGAGCCCCATTATCAGCAACCATCACTCCTGTGTTCTAATGTCACGTTGTTAGCTAATCAAAGTTTATCATTTTAAAAAGCTAATTGATCATTAGAAAACCCTTTTGCAATTATGTTAGCACAGCTGAAAACCGTTGTGCTGATTAAAGAAGCAATAAAACTGGCCTTCTTTAGACACGTTGAGTATCTGGAGCATCAGCATTTGTGGGTTCGATTACAGGCTCCAAATGACCAGAAACTAAGAACTTTCTTCTGAAACTCGTCAGTCGATTCTTCTTCTGAGAAATGAAGGCTATTCCATGTGAGAAATTGCCAAGAAACTGAAGATCCCGTACAACTCTGTGTACTACTACCTTCACAGAACAGCGCAAACTGGTTCTAAACAGAACAGAAATAGGAGTGGGAGGCCCCGGTGCACAACTGAGCAAGAGGACAAGTACATTAGAGTGTTTAGTTTGAGAAACAGACGCCTCACAAGTCCTCAACTGGCAGCTTCATTAAATAGTACCCGCAAAACACCAGTCTCAATGTCAACAGTGAAGAGGCGACTCCAGGATGCTGGCCTTCTAGGCAGAGTGCAAAGAAAAAGCCATATCTAAGACTGGCCAATAAAAAGAAAAGATTAAGATGGGCAAAATGAACACAGACACTGGACAGAGGAACTCTGCCTAGAAGGTCAGCATCCCGGAGTCGCCTCTTCACTGTTGAAGTTGGATTAGCTAACACAGCGTGCCATTGGAACACAGGAGTGATGTTTACTGATAATGAGCCTCTGTACGCCCATGTAGATATTCCATTAAAAATCTGCCGTTTCCATCTACAAAAAGTCATTTACAACATTAACAATGTCTACACTGTATTTCTGATCAATTTGATGTTATTTTAATGGACAAAATGTTGCTTTTCTTTCATATATATTTCTTTCGCATATATATATATATATATATATATTTTAACTGCAGGGTGTATATCTGAGGAAGTGGAGAAAAAAAAGTATTAACTACACAGTTTGAGAGAGGGGGGCATTGACTTCTGTCTATTGGGTCATTCCATAGGAGTTCAATACCTCTGACTGCACGGAATCTTCCATACATGTTAGCCTGGAGTACATTTACATTTACCTCATTTAGCAGACGCTCTTATCCAGAGCGACTTACAAATTGGTGCATTCAACTTATGATATCCAGAAGTCTAAAAATGACTTTTTAGACCTGAATGTCAAAGCATCCAGGAGATCAAGATGCTCAAAGTTGACCCGTGTTGCATACCCCACCCTACCATCAAAGTCTTCATCACTGAAAAATATAAAACGGTTGATTTTGATATAATATGAAAACTTACAAACAGGGTTGTTTGTCAAACTTGTATGTCCCCCCCCCTTTAACATTGATTATATTAAAACGCGTAAACTCAGATGTTTTTCATTGTTCATACATGAAGCTTAGACCCTATTTTACATCTGTGGTATTTGTGTTGTGCCTGCCATCGTTTGAGACACAGCATACTCTTGAATACAGGGTGGGTGTCATGCTTTGGCTGATAAATGTACTAAAATGTGAATTAAGTTGAAATTTCAACTTTCAAATGGTACCACAAAAATGGTTGAGGCCCACTCATCAAATAATGCTGATTTGCGTGGGAATAGATAGATGTGAATGTCTATTCTGACGGTGGGTGGGCCATCTTACTGGTAGTAATTAGGGGTTGAAACCGATTGTTATTCTCTGTATTTTTTTTCTTAAAGTGGCAATCAGCAGTTGAAACCGTTCTCCCCACCAGTTTCGGTAAAAAGCTGAGGGATGGGGCTGCAGAAATGTAACCACTCAAATGTATAGACCAAGCTTTGGAAGCAATGATTGACCATCCATGATATTAAAATTATAGCCCAACCACGTTGAGGCTATTTAGTGTTCGTTTACATTTTCTTTGTTTACAAACATTGGCGTAAAACAAGATTATATTTTGGGTTCTGATGGGTTATGACAGTTGAACTAAGCACATGAGGCATTTATTCAGTTATAAAGAATGAATGGGTACTTATCATTCAATTTATAAATCCAGGAAAAGGAAAATATTAACAATTCGCTTTTAATGCTTAAAAAAATAAAAAACCTACTTCTCATGGACCTAGTCAGATTCACTCCATATTTGTTTTTGGGACTCATCAAAATAGTCCTTAAAGAGAGTTTGAGAAAATTAACATTGATGCATTCAAAGATGGCCACACTATACCAGTAGATGCACATTAGCACATACGCTAAAATGTTAAAAACACTTAATCTTCTTCTCATGAACCATAGGACCAAATGACACAAAATTCAGAATATGGCCCATGGCACGTCTTAACTTGTTTTGAGAGGGATTGGTCAAAATGCCTGAGTTACTTACAAATAAAGAAATTAGATTTTGCGTGTCCATTTAAACCAATGTAAATACACTCCACAGTTGGCTATCAACTTTAAACGTGACATCCCTAAGAAGAACCACACTGAATTTGGTATTGATATCTAAAAAAAACAAGGAAACTATTAGCAACTCATTCTTTGCATTTGTAATGCTAATGCCCAGAATCATCTTGTCATGAACCATACTTCAGATTCACTCTAGATTTTGCATTTACACTCATTACATCAGTCTAATGTTGAGAAAGAATTGTTACTGCACTCAATTATGGCCACACTGTACCTATTGATGCCTGTTAGCACATATGCTAATGATAATAATACTTTTAAAATCTTCTGCATTCAAAGTCAGCCACGCTACACCACTAGATGGCACCATATCACACCAGGGCTATAAGATCTGAACCAATGGACATTGGGCAATGAAATGTGGCATGTAAACCTCATATGTCCTTAGAAGCTGTGTGAATATAAAGTCACTGCAACCTTAGATGGCTGCCCCAGACCAGTTGGTGGTCATCGGCACCAGTGGCATCATAGGATACTAGCGTAATAACTATTGATCAAGTGGACTTTGTCTCATGCAAATTAATGTTAGATTTAAATTATGTAGATAAACAATGTGAAATGTCATGAATATAATTCATAAATCTTAACATAAACCATTAGTTTATACCAATTATGGGGTTAATTTGACTAAGTAATGACTTTAAGAATGATTACCTGCTGCATTCAAAGATAACCAAGCTACCAGTAGGATGTATTCATAGTTACCAAGGGAAGGCAGGCTTCCCCCAAAATTTACAAAAAATTATTTATCTTTCATCTCTCGGTTTCATACATTTCCTTCAATTCGCAAGAGGCTGAATATATCTCACCAGTAAAAGCATCTCTGCAAACAAAACAGCGCCCCTCAGTCTCAGTATGGGTAGCGTATCCATCTGATGCTTTATGGTCAGAAAGAGTATGACATTGTTGCCGCCGTAGCATTGAATTCAAGGGAAGCCAGCGAGCATTAGCCCCCCCACCCCCATAATAGCCAATCAGCATTGAGCTAAACCGAGTAAGCTCAGCTGTGAGTAGTCCTGGCGCACAAAAAAAATAAACATCAAGGGAAGCCAGTTCGAATTTGGCTTCAGACCAATCAGCATCACAAGCCAAATGTAATTATTTGGGGGAGGGGATTGGCCTCTCCGATGATTTTACCCACACACACCGCTACTGCAACTTACAGCACTAGACTAAACTTCACTTACGTATTGAGAGATAAACATGGTAACGCTTTCCCTGATTGGGTAACCCGGTATTTCCCGGCAAAACCAGAAGTGTCATTCAAAAGCATTATAAAGCATATAAATGTCTGGATTTCATTACAGCGTTAACCTGTTATGGCTAGGGGGCAGTATTTTCACGGCCGGATAAAAAACGTACCCGATTTAATCTGATTATTACTCCTGCCCAGAAACTAGAATATGCATAGAATTATTGGCTTTGGATAGAAAACACCCTAAAGTTTCTAAAACTGTTTGAATGGTGTCTGAGTATAACAGAACTCATATGGCAGGCAAAAACCTGAGAAGACTCCAAACAGGAAGTACCCTCTCTGACCATTCCTTGAGCTTCTTGGCTCTGTTTAAAGAAAATGTAGGATCTTTGCTGTAATGTGACACTTCCTACGGCTCACATAGGCTCTCAGAACCCGGGAAAAAGCTGAATGATGTAATTCCAGCCGCTGGCTGAAAAACTTTAACGCGTTTGGATGGTGGTCGAACAGAGGGCCATCAAACTGAGGCTCGTGCACGAGGGGATCCCATGCTTTTACTTTCGCTCTCTTTGTACTAAAAAACGATTTCCCGGTCGGAATATTATCGCTTTTTTACGAGAAAAATGGCATAAAAAATGATTTTAAACAGCGGTTGACATGCTTCGAAGTACGGTAATGGAATATTTAGAAATGTTTTGTCACGAAATGCGTCGTGCTCGTCACCCTTCTTTACCATTCGGATAGTGTCTTGAATGCATGAACAAAACAGAGGATATTTGAACATAACTATGGATTATTTTGAACCAAACCAACATTTGTTATTGAAGTAGAAGTCCTGGGAGTGCATTCTGACGAAGACAGCAAAGGTAATAACATTTTTCTTATAGTAAATCTGACTTTGATCAGGGCTAAACTTGGTCGGTGTCTAAATGGCTAGCCCTGTGATGCCGGGCTATCTACTGAGAATATTGCAAAATGTGCTTTCACCGAAAAGCTATTTTAAAATCGGACATAGCGAGTGCATAGAGGAGTTCTGTATCTATAATTCTTAAAATAATTATGTTTTTTGTGAACGTTTATCGTGAGTAATTTAGTAAATTCACCGGAAGTTTGCGGGGGGTATGCTAGTTCTGAACGTCACATGCTAATGTAAAAAGCTGGTTTTTGATATAAATATGAACTTGATTGAACAAAACATGCATGTATTGTATAACAATGTCCTAGGGGTGTCATCTGATGAAGATCATCAAAGGTTAGTGCTGCATTTAGCTGTGGTTTGGATTAATGTGACATTATATGCTAGCTTGAAAAATAGGTGTCTGATTATTTCTGGCTGGGTACTCTGCTGACATAATCTAATGTTTTGCTTTCGTTGTAAAGCCTTTTTGAAATCGGACAGTGTGGTTAGATAAAGGAGAGTCTTGTCTTTAAAATGGTGTAAAATAGTCATATGTTTGAAAAATGGAAGTTTTTGTATTTTTGAGGAATTTGTAATTCGCGCCACGCCCATCATTGGCTATTGGAGCAGGTGTTCCGCTAGCGGAACGTCTAGATGTAAGAGGTTTAAGCGGTATGTAAATTCAAACCCGATGCTACCTGAGCCGCCATATATAAAATACATTTTATGAACCCTACATTAAGAACATTTAATGAGCCCAAGCCCAAATGATTGTGCCATTATCCAATACATATGATATAGGCACATTACACACGACAGAAAAAAACAATAATGCCCATAGATGTAGCTAGCTATATGCTCTCTTGGGTAAATAAATTAAACTAGCTCCAGTAGACAAATCTTTGAGAGTGAAACCTATTACTGAATTGTACTATACTGTTTTATATGGACTGGAATTACACACATCGTTTAAACAATGATAAAAGCAGAAGAGAACATGGGATTCTGGTGCAGCACATGCGGCCTACAAAGTTATAAGTATAGGCTAGCGAATTTGATTTTGAAATAATAGGGCCTCTTTGTATAACTAGTATGCTGACTCATATATACTGTGGATGAAAAGCGAGCCCAGAGTAAACTGCCTGCTACTCGGGACCAGAGTCAAATATTTGCATATTATTAGTAGATTTGGATAGAAAACACTCTGAAGTTTCTAAAACTGTTTGAATGATGTCTGTGAGTATAACAGTACTCATATGGCAAGCAAAAACCTGAGAAAAATCCAACCAGGAAGTGGGAAATCTGAGGGTTGTAGTTTTTCTTTCTAATCCCTATTCAAACTACAGTGTCTGTGGGGTCATATTGCATTCGTTAAGGCTTCCACTAGATGTCAGTCTTTAGAACCTTGTTTCATGCTTCTACTGTTACTGGGCAGAGAATAAGAGCCCAGTCAATCAGTGGACTGCCTGGGAGCAGTGAGTTGTTTACTGCGCGAGCACGCTGGTGCGCCGCTCCTTCTTTTTCCTCTGTAATGAATACGCTATTTTCCGGTTGGAATATTATTGAAGATTTATGTTAAAAAGACCCTAAGGATTGATTGTAAACATCGTTTGACATGTTTCTACGAACGGTAATGGAACATTTAGACTTTTTGTCTCTGGTTTTACACTCACGCATTTTGCCTTTGGATAGTGATCTGAACGCGCGAACAAAAGGAGGTATTTGGACATAAATATGGAGTTTTTTGAACAAAAATAAAATGTATTGTGGGAGTCCTGGGAGTGCATTCCGACAAAGATCAGCAAAGGTAAGTGAAGATTTAAAATACTTTTTCTGAGTTTAGTTGACTCCAGAACTTGGCGGGTAACTGTATAGCTTGCTTTGATGGCTGAGCTCTGTACTCAGAATATTGAAAAATGTGCTTTCGCCGTAAAGCTATTTTGAAATCTGACACAGCGGTTGCATTAAGAAGAAGTGCATCTATAATTCTTTCAATAACTGTTGTAAATTTGATCAACGTTTATGATGAGTATTTTTGTAAATTGATGTGCTCATCCACCGGAAGTTTTGGGAGGCAATACATTTTCTGAACATCACGCGCCAATGTAAAATGGGTTTTTTGGATATAAATATGAACTTTATCGAACAAAACATGCATGAATTGTATAACATTGAGTCCTGGGAGTGTCATCTGATGAAGATCGTCAGAGGTTAGTGATTCATTTTAGCTGTATTTCTGGTTTTTGTGATGCCTCTCCTTGCTTGGAAAATGGCTGTGTGATTCTCTTGTCAAGTTGATGTCCTAACATAATCTAATGTTTTGCTTTCGCCGTAAAGCCTTTTTGAAATCGGACAATGTGGTTGAATTAACGAGAGTCTTATCTTTAAAATTGTGTAAAATAGTTGATTGTTTGAGAAATTTGAATTATGGTATTTTTGTTGTTTTGTATTTCGCGCCCTGCTATTCCATTGGCTGTTGGCTAGGGGTCCCGCTGGTGGAACGGGGTTCCGCTGGCGGAACTCCTGTCCATAACAGGTTTTAAGGAGAGGCCAGCGGAGCACAGGTGCTTGCATATTGCACAAGTGACAGAGGCTATAAATTAGAAGCTTATTAAGATGGCGAGGCACCTCCTCGCTCAGTACAAAACATGATTTAATATTTCCGCAGTTCTCTGGTTTTTGTAGAACCACCTGCAACCGGACACGGACATTTAACCTTTCCCGAATTGAGAACGAAGAAAGTATCGCCAAGAGCAGGTTAGTTTAAAAATCTATGGCAATGTTTTGTATAAGCTAAACTGTATCCTTGAGTATGGAAACATAGTTGTCACATATCTTGCGTAACAAACTGTAGCTAGGTAGGGTATGTAAAATGGGGTCAACTTTGAGCACCTCTATCTCCTGAATGCTTTGGCATCAGGTCCAAAAAAGTAACCTTCTGACCACTTCGGCCAACCATGTATGAACAGTGTTTCCAACTAATTTTCAGGGCAAGTTGCTAGAGGCAGGTTGATTTGTTGCTAAAAGTTGCTAAATGACGTTGTGATGTCATTACGTAAAATACGCAATAACGTTACTCAAATTGACTGGCCATGCAAAAAAATATGATTTGACATTTGTTCAGTTACAGACTCCCACTCTTTTCTGTACACTTTTGATTTAGATATGTTGATTGATGTAAGTTCTGTTCAAGATCAAACATTCGTGACCAACTATATTCATTGGGTTTGGCTCGTCGAACGCGTACTATTGCTGCTGCAGTCAGCCAACAATGATTTGCAATTTGCTGCTGACGTCACTCACAATGCACTTTTGCAGTGACTGAGTGTGTGACAGAAAATCGTTTTTGTGTCGTTTAGAGGGAAAATGTGTGCATTTTAGCGTTTGAGTCACTTTTCAAAAGTTGCTAAAAGTTCCAAACAAATTTTTAAAAGTAGCTAAATTTGTTGCTTGTTGCTGTTTGAAAAAAAGTTGCCAGGGTAGTCTGAAAAGTAGCTAAATAGCAACAAAATTGCTAAGTTGGCGTCACTGTATGAAATGTTTTATTTAGCCCAATATTTGACTAAATGAGCCTGACGTTACTCCTTAGTGTAAGGACCTTATATGTTATGTTTAAAGGGCGAATTGGCTCTGGAAGCCAAACACTCAATCTAAACGTGAATAGATTCTCAATTGCGATACGGCTCTAGAAACAAAAAAAACCCTACTTTCATATCAAATCAAAATAATTTCACAAATGAAAAATACACTGTTTTAAGACAGATGCAGCCAGCTGTCTTAAAACAATACGACAAAACGTTTGTGGCGTCTGTCTTCCATTTACACACAGGTGTTCGGAGATGCAGATAGCTAACGTTAATTAGCACAAGTAGTGAGTGCACTGTCTTCCTTAAACAAGCTCTGTAACATGGAAATATCTCCGCTTGGGGAACCCTAAACCTATAAAAAGGTGTATCAATTAAACATTTTATTTATTGCCAATATGAAAAATAAAGCCCTTATGCTTTCAAAACCGTACCGCAAGCGATGTGTTAATGTTCAAACCGAGCGTCGCGGCCCTTAACCCCCAAGACATGACCCTATTTGAGACAGACATAGATGTAAAGTTGTAAACGTTTTATATTGAAACTTACATTTCTCGCACAATCTTCCAATAGCTGAAAAGTAAAACAGAACAAATCAGTTATTGAACATGATTGTAAAGTAACTTGGCCAACAAATAATTGTTTCATGAAGCTGGCTATGCGAGTAACGTTATGCAATCAATAACAAAGTTGCTTCAATATAGCTAACTATAACGTTAGAAGGCAAGTCAAAGGGTTGACGAAGAAGAAAGTTATGGTAACGTTAACTAGCTAAATGAATGAACAACATTTGCTAACTGCTCCTACTAGCATGTTAGTTACTGTACTAGCTTAGCTAGCTAGCCACTATCAACAAAAGGCTTGAACACAGCAATAACCCATTCACAGCACGGATAATTGCTGACAAGAAGTTAGTACTCATACAATCATATGCAGTGAAAATAAAACGAACAGCTTACCGACACCGGCTTGTTTTCTACAAAAAATCAAATCTGGATGATGTTTAGCCATTATCGTCGAACGCAGAGCATGCGATGGCTATGTTGAACTTTGACCCTTTCTTCTTTTCTTTTGGTTTAGTTTCTTTTTCGGATCATATTATTTTAGATTATTTCACGTTAGTTAAAAATATTATGACTATGGATATGTTAGTGAATTAATCTGTCTAAATTCAAAGGGAGAATATTAAATATGAACTGCACAAAATTCATCCCGGGGTCCTTGCAGCTAGGTATACAAAATATTAGATACAAAATAGCAGGATTTAATGTTTGGCATTCATGTCGCATATTAGTTAAGAAAATATATTATATATATACATTTCTGAATTCAAAATTAGAGTAGGACACAGAAAATCTATATTTCTAATACAACTTCACACTTGCGTTCTATTTTCCTGCAAAGACACGCGACTTTGACGGCTACAAAACCTGACGTCACCTTTGCGCGACACATCTTTGTCAGTGCACAAAATGGCGACATACTGTCTTACCGTTGCCCGGCTCCAGGTAAGTGACAGTTTTTCACACATTTTGTCGCATTTACGTACCATCGATGTGTGAGAGTTCACCTTCAAATACAAGTGAATGCACTTTGGATGTGGACCTGATGTCTTTATAAGATGTTTGTCTGAGAGAATACGATCATTCTTGCCGACTACCCAGGTCATCTTGTCCTAAGTCAAAGCTTCGTCATGAACTCAAGTTTGTCATTTCTACACAAATATGGCTTTTTAAAGCCAATTGTAATGTTGAAAATTGGATGAAGGTGCCCTAATGTACGATGTCTATGCGCTCTATATGTCATTTCAACCGAGGACACGTTTGTTGGTCGCAAGGTTAACGCAAGGTTAGTGCGCATAGCAACCGCACAAGGCGCTGGCAAGCACGACGCAGCATGTCCAGTGAAAACACGGTTAGACTAGTGTCCCGAGAGAGTGGTGTCATTAGAAAGCAGTTTGTCATACGATTCTTGACTTTCTGGTCTTTTTTAAAATATGTGGGGGTTTTTTCACTCTCAAGTCAAAATGGATTTATTTGCGTTATGTTAAGGTGTTTTTTTTTTATATTTAAAAAAAAATCTAATATCTGGAGCTGTTTGATCATAGATCTGTTTTCCTCCCCATACCTTTGAGTGACAGCACCTCTTTGGTGACACGGAAAGACAACAATACCTGTTTATTGCTGTATGTCTCAGCTGTTGTAGCTGTCAGTTGTATGCCTGGGTTCAGGGATTTTAATTGAATGACTCATTTAGTGCTGATTAGTGACTAAACATTAGAATTTTCCCGATAACTGTCTGTCTTTATTTGGCGTTGGCATGCTGGCAAACACATGCATACATTCTCGAATGCTTGTTTACCCCGCATTGTGCCAATTATATGATCTCATCTGGTTCCATACAATGAAAGGCCTTAAAGCCATACAATTCCACTGCTCCCATATAGAGGCACAGGAAGAGTTGTTTCACCTTGAGCTAGAATGAGTCTTTATGTGCTCAACAAGAAAATGTAAGGTTTTATTGGCAACTCCCACCCACATACTGCTCTCTATACACATACTTGTGCATAACTTTGTAATAAACCCACCCTTCCCTTTTTATGGTTTATTTCTTATTTCATTGCAGGTGCAGGCACACTTTTTAATCCAAGTTGTTTACTCATGGGCTACAGTACAGCAACCAAAGACTTATTTAAATCTAGGCCCAAATTATTTTGATGTTCACTTTTTTAAATGATTATTATCTCTGTCCCCAGCTTGCCCTGGGCCAGGGTGTGCGGCGCCTGCACGTGTCTGCAGCCTTCAATGCCAAGGCCAAAGTGTCAATGAGCCGCTTTGAGCCCAGCAACTACGTCAACTATGAGAAGCTCAATGAGAATGTCAACATTGTGCGCAAGAGGTCTGTATGCCCCTCTGTTTACACTAGAACATGTGCCTGTTTACACTAGAACATGTGCCTGTTTACACTAGAACATGTGCCTGTTTACACTAGAACATGTGCCTGTTTACACTAGAACATGTGCCTGTTTTCACTAGAACATGTGCCTGTTTCACTAGAACATGTGCCTGTTTCAGTGAGATGGGTGGCAGGCCTGTTCTATTGTGGTGCCATTCTGTTTCTGACTTAGCCAACTTCAATTTCTTGCCTAGGCAATGATGGGACTGTAACGCATGCTTTATGTTCAGTGTCAGCTGTACAATTAGAGCTACTTGTATCCCTTTACAGTAACTCTGCACACTCTCTGCCCTCCCTTTCAGACTCAACCGTCCCCTCACCCTCTCAGAAAAGATTGTCTACGGCCATCTGGATGACCCTGTGGGGCAGGACATTGCCAGGGGCCGTACGTACCTGCGTCTGCGGCCGGACCGCGTGGCCATGCAGGACGCCACAGCCCAGATGGCCATGCTGCAGTTCATCAGCAGTGGCCTGCCCCAGGTGGCCGTGCCCTCCACCATCCACTGTGATCATCTGATCGAGGCCCAGATTGGAGGAGCCAAGGACCTGGCAAGGGCAAAGGTGAGAGGTCAGGGGCAGGCCTCGAATTTCCCGGCGACAGCGATGGCCGTCTCCCCCCTTGTGTGGCCGTAATGCCCCCTAAAAAAAATCCATGCCTTGTGGCTGAGTATAATAATCTCTTGGCTGCCAATCGCTGTACTCCTAAGCACCTCCCTCATATGGCTCTCTCAGATATCTCAATTCTTATTGGCCAATGTCCATCACGTCATCTGGTCCTTATCACATTCCTCGCAGCTCTGAAGTAGACTACAAATGAAGATCCACACATTGGGGAAAGGTTGGGCAAAGGTGTGTGTCATTCTTATCTAATGTCGAGGCACACATTGAATAAGTTAGAACTGTCCACATTTACATTTCCTCAGTCAACAAGATGAGTAACGTATAGCAAAAGCACTAGCCTATGTCAATCTACTATCCCCCATAGTACAAAAATATACATTTTCTATTGGTCAGCTTGTCGTTCTGTACGATAAATAAATATTCCAAACAGAATCTGGAACAGTTGTGGGATGATGGATCCCAAATTCATAAAAAAACAAAAACTGTTTTAAAAGCAGTTGGGCTGGTGCAACAGATCAGAATGTTTAGCTTAATATGTTGATAAACTGTTAACTCTTCACAGTATAGGTGCAGTAGGCTATATGTGTGACTCTTCCAAAATGCAATTAGTGGCAAATGACAATATCCTTTAGAAAGAGGGAAGCTATTAAGCTGCAACTAGGATTGTGTCTGGCTGCTGGACAATGAAAGTTGATTGAGCGAAATGGCCTACTGGTTTCAATGATATGAGGAAGGGTTTATAAAATAATTCCCTCAACAGTCCTATGGCCAGAATTTGACTAGGCTATTTTGAAGTAAGGTAAGACATGCCTCATAAAATAAAAAGTCCAGGTTTGAAACATTTTATGGTTAAATGGCTTCAAAATACTGACTGACTCTGCTTAGATTGCAAGGTGGGTGACGTTGTGGTGCGCAACAGGCACTGGCCTATCTCAAGTATGTTGACAGAATCGAGCCTTTAGGTGTTAATATTAATTATCCTACATTATATTTTTCATTCAAGTTTGGCTACATTTTCTGGTGCCTCCATGTTGGTGTGGACATGAGGCTGTAGCCAATACGTATAGCCTATCACCTACACTTTGACATAGCTAATTATTTTAGTATGTTCTTTTTTCTTAACCAAAGAACACTAGCTTTTCTGTTTTCAAATGCATTTATTGGCTCTTTAGGTTAATGTCCTTGGTGACCTAGCAGGTTGGGCACCTCTGCAAGGCCAAATGACCTTGCCCCTAAAATCAAGATATTTCAGTCCTGGTAAGGGGGATGGAGGCAGGTAGCCTAGCTGTTAATAGCTTTGGGCTAGTAATGGAAAGGTCGCTGGTTCAAATACCGAGCTGGCTAGGTGAGCGACGTGCCCTTGAGCAATGCACTTAACCCTAATTGTTCATGTAAGTCGCACTGGATAAGAGCGTCTGCTCAATGACTAAAATGTAAAATCATCAGTCCTGGGGGATGGAGGCAGGACTAGGGAATAGAGTACCGGTAATAATAATATGTCCTTTTCTCTTGGTCCTTAGGATATTAATGCGGAGGTGTATAACTTCCTGGCCAGTGCTGGAGCTAAATATGGAGTGGGCTTCTGGAAACCAGGCTCTGGCATAATCCATCAGGTACAGTAACAAGGCTAATCTGAAATTACACTTTAAGGCACTATTTTTCCTAGTGTTGATTTATGGTAATGCTTTCACTTGAGTTTAGAATTACATTCCAATACAATGTTTATGAATGTATGTCCAGAATTCCATTATATGTTAATGTTATGTTAACAAGATATTGCACATTTTATAATGAAGTTCCATATTTGACTACCATATTGCATCATTTCAGATCATTCTGGAGAACTATGCCTACCCAGGGGTGTTGCTGATTGGCACAGACTCTCACACACCCAATGGTGGCGGACTGGGCTCCATCTGCATTGGAGTGGGAGGGGCTGATGCTGTTGATGTCATGGCTGGCATCCCCTGGGAGCTCAAGTGTCCCAATGTAAGTGTGACTCCCAGTTTGTATTTAACACAAACCTTTTTCCTGAAGTCCCAGTAATATAGTACAGTGGTATGTGTTTCTACAACTGATACTACATAAACCTCACTTAACCATGTTCTCCAACGGCAGGTTATTGGGGTGAAGCTGACAGGCAAGCTGTCAGGATGGACATCCCCCAAGGACGTGATCCTTAAGGTTGCTGGGATTTTGACCGTGAAGGGAGGTACTGGAGCCATTGTGGAGTACCACGGACCTGGGGTGGACTCCATCTCCTGCACAGGTCAGAGGGAGGACTTGGTTACCTCTGCACTCTACTGCACACTTCATGGGGGTTATGTAGTCAATAAGACAGTTCATAATCTATCTAGGATGGTGACCAGCTGATCTCTGGTCTAATATACTGTACTTCTGTTTTTTTGTGCTCCTCACACCATACATAATCGTCAAGTGTTTGCTATCAAGCCACACTAATTTTGTGTTGTAGAAATGCCTATAGTAACCTACAGACCATTGTGGGTTTTAGGAATGGCCACTATCTGCAACATGGGGGCTGAGATTGGAGCCACTACCTCTGTGTTCCCCTACAACCACCGCATGAAGACCTACCTGGAGAAGACTGGCCGTGGAGGTCAGTCAGTTCATGTCGTCAAACACGTCTATGTGTGTGATATGCAATGATCTCAGGTTATATGCTGAATATGTTTGTGGAAGTCCTGGGAATGCGTCCCAAATGGCATCCTATTCCCTATGTAATACACTATAAGGGGAATAGGGTGCCATTTTGGACGCTCCCCTGAAAGGGTTGTCATTTCTTTTTAAAGAGATGTTTGATCCATTTATCTGACCCGTTGCCCTCCCTATCATCTCAGACATTGCTGCCCTGGCTGACGATTATGCTGACCTGCTGGTTCCTGACGCGGGCTGTGAGTATGACTCAATGGTCGAGATCAATCTAGATGAGGTGAGTGCCCTCCCCTGCTCTTTCTCTCTCACACACCCCCCCACACACCCAACCTAACCATGCTACTTTTCTGTCCCTCCTAGCTGAAGCCCCACATCAATGGGCCCTTCACCCCTGACCTGGCCCACCCCATGGCAGACATTGGGGCCACGGCAGTGAAAAATGGCTGGCCCCTGGAAGTAAAAGTGGGTCAGTGCAGCCTTCAGATCCTTTTGACCTCATAGCTGGCCACTGGCTCTCACAACCATGTCTCTGTTTAGAGCTATTTTTGTGCTATTACTATATTATTAACTATACATCTGGCTTTAGCCTTATATACTGATCTATAGATTTTCTATTGAGAAAGTAGACATGCAGCAGGTGGCTCCTTAAGCTCTCTGTCCCCTCCCCTCAGGTCTGATTGGCAGCTGCACCAACTCCAGTTATGAGGACATGGGCCGCTCTGCCTCCGTGGCCAAACAGGCCCTGGACAAAGGTCTGAAGTGCAAGGCTGCGTTCACCATCACCCCCGGGTCTGAACAGATCCGCGCAACAATCGAACGAGATGGATATGTGAGTCAATGGGCACGGGCAGATGTCTAGTATAGGGGAAGGGGATATGATCAGGGATGTCTTGGGTGCTGGTCACTCTCCTACAAAATCAAGGTAACAGGATGACTGTTGTAAAATATTGTTGACATCCTCCTAAGAATCAAGGATGGTAACTTTGACACAGCTCTGCTCTCTAGTTTTAAGGGCATTATATATAGCCAATTTGTAATTGGAGCCATGGATGTTGATATCTTCAGCAGGAACTACTTCTACTAGCTGCTCCTAATTTGAAGCTGTATGTTCTGTAGTCCAAGATCCTTGGTGATGTTGGTGGAATGGTCCTGGCCAACGCCTGTGGACCCTGCATTGGACAGTGGGACAGGTAATAATTAGTTGACTTACTCATTTATGTTAAGAGTTGTTGGGGTGATCGTATTACTGGCAGTCATGAGTCATGACCGCAGTAAAATTTGATGTGACTGTTGAGTCATGGTAATCTCCTGTTATGCACTCTGGACATGCATTAGTAGTACGATCATCAGGTCGCTAATGCCTGGTACTCAGGGCTCTACTGTCCTTCAAACCACTCTGACATCAATGCAAATATAATCGCTAATCGCATCAAAACAGTATACACTTTTAAAACTCACTTCACTGTGATTGATCAATTTGAAGCAAAGTTCAACAGGTTGAAACTGAGTCTAAAACAGTTGTGGATGTTTCAAAGCCTAACAAAATTAAATGGACAGTGTTTTTCTAAGGTGATGATTCATTCAAAACAGCCATATGCATATTAGAGCTTATGCATAGGCCTATATTTCAGCCCAAGCCCCCACCCCCAAAAAAACTGAATTAAAATAATGATTGTGTCTTTATACAATACATGGCTTACTGCATAATATACATGACAGGAAAACATGTATATAAAAAAATAGGCTGACACAATACCTTTTAGCAACAGAATCTCACCACAGTGAGTTAATATCTCTACTCTCTCCTTCATTCCTTTCTCCAGTGTGCAGAGAGAGCGGCTGTCAATAGTTTAATCAAATGTTTCGTTGTGAAAATGTGTTACTGTTCACTTTCCCAAATTAAGCACTGGGTATCTGCAGGAACAGGTTTGGGTGAAATTTCACCTGTCGTGCAGCGAAATTACACAATTAGCCTATCCAACAGAGTGAAACATACCTGCAGGAAAGTGGCGTCTTCGCTATTTCAGTGTATACAGATGACATGTCGTCTTTTTTTGTCTTGCTCATTTAATAATGGGCCATTCTAAATCAAAACTAATTTAACGTATTAGTAAAGACTAGACTAAATGGAGAATAGTCTGATGGGTGAAAATATGAGGAAACGGCGTGTGCAGCCTGAGGCAAGGTACAGAGCGGCAGTTTTCTTTTCTTTGCGACTTTCTCAAGTCAATAGCCTATAGCCGCATCATGCAGCCCGTAGAATGCATTCAGACCCCTTGACTTTTTCCACATTTTGTTACATTACAGCCTTATTCTAAAATGGATTAAATAAAACCAATTCCTCATCAATATGCCATAATGACCAGGTGACATCTATTTTTTAGAAATGTTTGCAAATTTCAACAACGAAAAAAGATTGCTTATTTACATAAGTATTCAGACCCTTTGCGATGAGACTTGACATTGCGCTCCGGTGCATCCTGTTTCCATTGATCAGCCTTGATGTTTCTACAATTCAACTTGATTGGAGTCCACCTGTGGTAAATTCAATTGATTGGACATGAATTGGAAAGGCACACACCTGTCTATATAAGGTCCCACAGTTGACAGTGCATGTCAGAGCAAAAACCAAGCCATGAGGTCGAAGGAATTGTCCGTAGAGCTCTGAGACAGGATTGTCTCGAGGCACAGATCTGGGGAAGGGTACCAAAAAAAATTCTGCTGCATTGAAGGTCCCCAAGAACAGTGGCCTCCATCATTCTTAGATGGAAGAAGTTTGGAACCACCAAGACTCTTCCTAGAGCTGTCTGCCCAGCCAAACTGAGCAATTGGGGGGAGAAGGGCCTTGGTAACTCTGACAGAGCTTCAGAGTTCCTCTGTTGAGATGGTTGTCCTTCTGGAAGGTTCTCCCATCTTAGCAGCACTCCACTAATCAGGCCGTTATGGTAGAGTGGCCAGATGGAAGCCACCTCAGTAAAAGGCACATGACAGCCCGCTTGGAGTTTGCCAAAAGGCACCTAAAGGACTCTGACCATGAGAAACAAGATTCTCCGGTTTAATAAAACCAAGATTTAATTCTTTGGCCTGAATGCCAAGCGTCACATCTGGAGGAAAGCTTGCGCTCATTACCTGGCCAATACCATCCCTCTGGTGAAACATGGTTGTGGCAGCATCATGCTGTGGGGATTTCTTTCAGCGGCAGGGACTGGGAGACTAGTCAGGATTGAGGTAAAGAAGAACGGCGCAAAGCACAGGGATGCCTGATTACAACCTGGTCAGGACCTCTGACTGGGGCGAAGGTTCACCTTCCAACAGGACAACAACCCTAAGCACACAGCTAAGACATCGCAGGAGTGGCTTCGGGACAAGTCTCAATGTTCTTGAGTGGCCCAGCCAGAGCCCGGACTTGAACCCCATCAAACATCTCTGGAGAGACGTGAACATAGCTGTGCAGTGGCTCTCCGCATCCAACCTGACACAGTTTGAGAGGATCTACAGAGAAGAATGGGAGAAACTCCCCAAATACAGGTGTGCCAAGCTTGTAGCGTCATACTCAAGAAGAGTCGAGGCTGTAATCGCTGCCAAAAGTGCTTCAACAAAGTACTTGGTAAAGGGTCTGAATACTTATGTAAATGTAATATTTCAGTTTGGGGGGGGGTGACAACTTAATCCATTTTAGAATAAGGCTGTAAAATTAACAGTGGATAAAGTCAAAGGGTCTGAATACTTTCCGAATACACTGCATCTTTTGATTTCTAAGGTTTGTATCATTCACAACTAAAGTAGCAATTAACTCTAAATCTAGCGTACAGGACCATTTTTCTAATGATCATTTTTACACTCAACATAGCCACTTATGTGTATGCTCCTGAATGGGGAAAAATATCCTTTTTATTTTATTCAGCTAAGTTCAATTATATTCTTCTTACTATAAAATAATGGCACAGAATTTATAAGCATATCTTGTCTGCTAAATGAACAATCCTATGACCTGGTGCATAGCCAGATAACATGCAGTAGGCCAACACACATTCTGTTCTTCTGAAATGCATTATGATTTGAAGAAAATGTATCTTTAGACCTGCCTAAAATAAATGTATGGATATAGGGCTGACCCCATTTAGTCGATAGGCTTTTGGTCGACAAAGATTTCTTTAGTCACGCAAAAAGCAATAAATGGTGTACAAGACACTTGTCTGATTTCACGCCTTTGAGTGGACTAATTCATTGTGGTGCCATGGGGATGGCACGGTCCATCTCTAAGACGTGCTACTGAAGTTGTATATGGTTATTATATAAGAACAATGGTGCAACACTATAACGAAGCGCTTTCTCCCGCGTTAGTGTTCGCTGTCCACGGTTCTGAAACATCAGTGCGCTTTTGAATTGGCACCTTTTCCTAGACCATGTTGCTATGTGCATAATAGCAATGTTACCCAGCATATTGGTGGCGAACGAATGCGGAGGCAGCAGTGGAGTTACAAGACAGCATGGTTTACACAAGGTGCTTAAAGTACTTGAATTTGGCGCTCTGAAATTCAAGTACTGGAAGGCCTTAAAAATCTGACATTTTCTGAAGTTGGTTCTTGAAAAGTGCTTTTAAAATTAAAACAGAAAATGATCGAATATATTCTGAAAAATATTAGGAATGTATTGGTCTCGCGAATCAACTTTTAGGCAGACTACAGAGTTTGCTTTCCTCAGGTGTTTCTACCCACACTGCCACTCAGCAAGGCAGGTACAGAACTAACTGACTTAGGTGCTGCCGAACGTCACATCAATAGCTAAAATGCCGGGCAAATGTAGATTCAAGCCTGCCTGGCGTGATATTGATGTTTATGGAGGGGTTTTACCAGACTCAACCAGGGACGTAGTGGAGGAAAACTCCGCCCACGACACAGGCAGAGAGGACACAAACTACCTCAGCCCAGACCTACAGTGGCAGAGAGACTCCGCTGACAGTCAACATTTTTTTTTTAACATCCATCAACTCCTGCCGTGTCAAGACATCCCCCAAACAAACCCCCTGCCTGACTTTCAGAGAATTTAGAACTAGTAAATAGTCGCTGATATTTCAGTCTGATGTCTAGGTAGCTCAAGGGCTCCGGCTATTAGCCAGGTAGCTAGCTATAACTTGCTGGCTACAAGGATGAAGTAAGAAGCTAACATTACACGGAGCCTGACCTCAGCAGGAGCAGTTGACTGAAATTTATGCTAGCTATAATTAAGATGGGCTACTATAAGTTGTCATACCCAAATACCTTTTTTTTTATAGAGAGTAGTGAGCCCGACTGGTGAGTCAGGTTCCAATGAAAGAGATCGAGCGAGGAAGCAAGCAGGGAGATAGGTTAGTGGTTCCCAAACTTGGAGTCCCTAAAATTCTAAATAGGCTCCCGAGAGAGTCTTTAATCTTTATCAAACACATTCATAACTTGTTTCTTTTCAAATGGGTATAGAATGCAACATTTGAGTCAACTAAGGGCCTTTTACACTATCACTTTCATGTCATATTTGAAATATTAAGACAATTTAATATGTACACTGAGCAAAAATATTAACGCAACAATTTAAACGTTTTTACTGAGTTACAGTTCATATAAGGAAATCAGTCAACATCCTCAGTCCTGACTTACCACTCATGTAGTAAATAAGTAATGTAACATGTATTGAGTAGAACTTGTAAGTCAGTCTTTTTTTTTCATGAGGTTGTGGCGATATACTGCCATCTGTTTGCGACTAGAAACAATTGCATAATAGGAACTTACAGATTGATGGTCCTTTAAATATTGGTGCTTGAACAAGTACTTGAAAGTCCATGAATTTGACTTGCCACTGACTGTACGAACCCTGGAGACGAGAAAACAGCCATTGCCTTAAGAATAGTGAGAAAACCCTAACTTAATTAGGTCCATAATCAACTAACTGTTAAATGTGCCTGGCTTAATATCTCTCTCTCACGTGTGCCAGATCCTGCTTGTGTTGCCTGTTTGAGTGTTTGTTTAAACTTCTTATGGGCTAGCGTCCCAGCTGGCCAACATTCGGTGAAATTGCAGAGCGCCAAATTCAAAATACAGAAATGGTCAATTTAAACATTCATAAAAATACTAGTGTTATACATCGACTTAAAGATTTAACTTCTTGTTAATCCAGCCGCTGTGTCAGATTTCAAAAAGGCTTTACGGCAAAAGCATACCATGTGATTATCTGAGGACAGAGCCCCGCTTACAAAAGCATACAAACATTTTCAAGCCAAGTAGAGGAGTCACGAAAGTCAGAAATAGCGATAAAATGAATCACTTACCTTTGATCTTCATATGGTTGCAGTCACAAGAGTCCCTGATACACAAATTTGTGTTTTGTTCGATAAAGTCCCTCTATGTCCCAATCTTTTGTTGGAGTGTTTTTGTTCAGTAATCCACTGGCTCAAAGGCGGTCACGACATGCAGACGAATACATCCTAATAGTACCGGTAAAGTTTGTCGAAACAATGTTTATAATTAATCCTCAGGTTGTCTATTGTCTAAATAATCGATAATATTTCAACCGGAAAATAGTGTTTTCAATAGAAAGGGAAAAGCAACGAACGGCGCGCAATCGGTCACGAGCGCAAATGAGCTCTGCTTCATTCTGCATGCCACTTACAAAATGGTCTCATTTTTCAGAATACAAGCCTGAAACAATGTCTAAAGACTGACATCTAGTGGAAGCAATAGGAACTGCAATCTGGGTCCTAACCATTTAGATACTGTATAGGCATTCAATAGAAAAGTACACATCAAAAATATCCCACTTCCTGGATGGATTTTCCTCAGGTTTGCCTGCCATATCAGTTCTGTTATACTCACAGACATTATTTTAACAGTTTTGGAAACTTTAGTGTTTTCTATCCAATACTACCATGCATATGCATATCCTGGCTTCTGGGCCTTAGTAACAGGCAGTTTACATTCATCCAAAATTCAAAATACTGCCCCCTTACCCAAGAGGTTAATAGCCTACTGATTCCGTGAGCCTCAAGTGCTATTCTGTAATAAAGGCTTTACACTTTGTTTCATTAGAGTATTACTTGTTTATTTTGTGTTTACACTGTTCGAAATTGTCTCAAATAATATTTATAATAATGACCCATTTCTTGGTCTTATTGTTATTATAATGATCATAACTGTCATTGACATTAGTAGGCTTAGTATAGCAGCCTTAACCACCATCAAGCTGTAGGCCTAAGAGTGCGTCCTGTTTAGACTTAATACCATAACTTCAATACTTTAATATAGGCTACTGTAATCAAGCAATCATTCAGTCGTTCATGTCATTACACAGCATAAGTCATTCATGATTTTAAATGCAATCAAGCGTTTTAGTTTTTAAAATAACAAGGCTAACTATGAATATTTTGCATAAACAATAAATAAACCATTCCATGTCAGCAATTGCATTCACGAATGCATGCGACTGTTTTTAGTCTTTGCTGTAATAAAGGTCTGCACCCCCCCCCCCAAAACAAGTCTGGTACACTTATTTATTTAGTGTTTACATTGTTCCAAACCATCAGATAAATGATATTGTAATCTAACAGCACCTGTTTGGTACACATGCACACAGCGCTTGCTCCTTTTTTCTTGATCGCCAGTATTTTCCACAACTAGTGAAATTTATTCCACACATCTTACTTCCCTTTTACCTCCTGAGCAAGCAGTAAACGTTCCCCCGTTTTCAAGTTTTTGTCATGTCCTCTGCCTCCAATTTGCGATGCATACATCTCACGTAACGAGAGGAAGGGTTGCGGGAATAGGGAATGTTTTTCTTAACCTCTCTAGGGCGTGTGGGAGGCTACTGTCCCACCTGGCCAACATCCAGTGAAATTGCAGAGCGCCAAATTCAAAAACAGAAATACTCATAAAAATTCATAAAACATACAAGTGTTATACATCGGTTTAAAGATTAACTTGTTGTTAATCCAACCACGGTGTCAGATTTCAAAAAGGCTTTACGGCAAAAGCATACCATGCGATTATCTGAGAACAGCGCCCAGCAGACAAATCATTACAAAGTTACCAGCCAAGTAGAGGAGTTACACAAGTCAGAAATAGTGATAAAATTAATCACTTACCTTTGATCTTCACATGGTTGCACTCACAAGACTCCCATTTACTCAAATGTTTGATAAAGTCCCTCTTTATATCCAAAAACCTCCATTTTGTTCAGTAATCCACAGGCTCAAAGGCAATCACAACAGACAAAGTATCAGTAAAGTTCGTAGAAATATGTCAAACGATGTTTATAATCAAACCTCTTTGTTTTTAGTCATAATAATCAATAACATTTCAACCGGACAAAAGGTTCGTCAATATAAAAGGAAAACAAGAAAGGTGTGCTCTCGGTCGCGCACATAGAAAAACCTCGGACACTGAATGGTCCACTCATTCAAAGGGGTCTTACTCCCTCATTTTTCAGAATACAAGCCTGAAACAATTTCTAAAGACTGTTGACATCTAGTGAAAGCCATAGGAAGTGCAATTTGAGTCCTAAGTCAATGGATACTGTATAGGCATTCAATAGAAACTACAAAAATAAAAAAAATCCCACTTCCTGGATAGATATTTTTCAGGTTTTCGCCTGCCATATCAGTTCTGTTATACTCACAGACATTATTTTAACAGTTTTGGAAACTTTAGTGTTTTCTATCCAAATCTACCAATTATATGCATATCCTAGCTTCTGGGACTGAGTAGCAGGCAGTTTACTTTGGGCACGCTTTTCATCCGGAGGTGAAAATAGTGCCCCCTACCCTAATGAAGTTAAACAAATGAGGGATTCTGTAACAACTTTTGTCAAATGGCTGTAATTATTTTGCAGGTTCAGTAACATGGACAGCACAGTAAACACTGTTCTGTGCTGGTCGCTGCAGTAGGGAGGAGAGGGAGAGACAACGGGTGCTCGTCAGTCACTCGATGTCTCGATTTATTTTTTAACACTGCACAGGAAGTCTGAGCCCGCCCAGCACAATCAAATCAACTGCGGTTGGACTCCCTCATGTCTTTTTTAATTATTTCATCAAACAGTGCACTCAAAGCATAAGACAAGCTCAGTGCATATAGTTGATTAGGTTAAAACACATAGGATGTGTCTAAAAATGAAAAATACACTTTTTTTAAAATTTCTACCAATATATTGGTAGAACAGATTACTCGGTCACCCAATATTCATTTTTTTGTTTAGGATAGTCCTAAAGGGATATATTGTGGTGATTTTGTTCCAAAGGCGCAAAGACCCGCATCAGCAGCTTGTGTGGAGGCCTGGAGATGCTAAACGTGTTTGTTAATTAACATCAATTACTGTGAGAGCGGCAGAATTTGCATGACAATAACCAACTGACGAAATTTCATGACTGCTACAGCCCTATTCATGTTCATTCTGTTATTCATTTAGACTTAAATGTGTCTTAAGATATTGGGAGTGTTTCAAATAGCATCCTATTCCCTGTGTAGTGCACTGCTTTTGACCATGGCCCATAGTGCTTTGGTCAAAAGTAGTGCACTATATAGGGAATTAGGGTTCCATTTGGGATGGTGCTAAGTTGATGTTTCTGTTCAGGCGTGATGTGAAGAAGGGAGAGAAGAACACCATCGTCACATCTTACAACAGGAACTTCACCGCCAGGAATGACGCCAACCCAGCCACACACGCCTTTGTCGCCTCCCCTGAGGTACTTTTAGGACGCTAAATGCACCTTATTTTCTGACTTTCTCTTTTCTCACTCGCATAGAAATATTATACACTTGCACACACACCTTGCCTCTTTCCCTTGTCCTCTGCGCCTCCAGATCGTCACAGCCCTGGCCATCGCAGGAACCCTGGATTTCAACCCCGAGGTTGATTACCTTACGGCCGCCAATGGAGAGAAGTTCAAGCTGAAGCCCCCCAGTGCAGACGAGCTGCCCAAGTTGGACTTTGACCCCGGTCAGGATACCTACCAGCACCCCCCTGCCGAGGGTGGCTCAAAGCTGAGGGTGGACGTCAGCCCCACCAGCACCCGGCTGCAGCTGCTGGAGCCCTTTGACAAGTGGGCCGGAGGTGACCTGGAGGACCTGCAAATCCTCATCAAGGTCAGGGGTCAAAGGACAAACTGGGGTCTGTTCAGGAGGGTGCGACATTATAGAATGTTCGGATAGAAATGTATTCTGTAACTTAAGACTCCTTTTTAAAATGTGATCCTTTCCAGTCAACCTTACTCTTCTCCTTTTCCCATTCCACCATTCATGCTCTCTCTCCAGGTGAAGGGGAAATGCACCACAGACCACATCAGCGCCGCTGGTCCATGGCTCAAGTTCCGTGGTCACCTTGACAACATCTCCAACAACATGCTAATTGGAGCAGTCAACATCGAGAACGACGGCGTCAACAAGATCAAGAACCAGCTGACAGGAGAGTACGGCGGTGTGCCTGACGTCGCCCGCCATTACAAGGTAAGCGCCCTGGATGATGAACAATGACCCTTGACCCCTAGCTCAAACCACATCCTCACTTGAGATCAACAAGTGTACTTTTCACTCAAATTTTCCTTTTGAAAGTCTCTCGTTAAGATTCAGACCCTTTTTTTTCTATCCTTTTTTATAAATTTTTCTAAGAGGGATTGATATCGATTAGGCATTCCCTTAAACATTTGGCCATCAATGTATGAAACGGCAATTGATTAGGGATTTTAATGGTTTCCCGTATTATTTTTTTTACTCTCCTCACCTTCCTCCTCTCCCAGGCCAACGGTCTGTCGTGGGTGGTTGTGGGAGATGACAACTACGGTGAGGGATCCAGCAGAGAGCATGCCGCCCTGGAGCCCAGACACTTGGGAGGAAGATGCATCATTGTCAAGAGCTTTGCCAGGATCCACGGTAACTTACTACAAAATCCATGTAGGGCTGGGCGGTATACCGTATTTTACAATATACCGGTATTGATGCACGGACCGGTTTGGGTTTTTACTATACCTTCTGTAACGGTATTTGAATGTTTGTTAAATGGTCAATGCAGCACATGCAACAATGTTGATGACGACGATGTTTCCACTTTGATCTTAATATAAATCCACAAGCGTTCTATAATTACAATATTTGTTTTGTTTCTTAAATCAGCAAATGGCTAGTTTGTATTTTCTTAGCAAGTTAAGCTAAATTGTGTTAGCCATTAATGCTAATCGCTAACTAGCTAATAAAAGTACTGAGTCAGAGCAAACGTAGCTAGCTAATACAGCCTGATACCAGTGCTAGTGGAGGCCTAAATCCGCATGTTTGTGCAACAGTATCTTCTAAATCAAAGAGGAATAGGCGAAGCATGAATATGTTGACTACATGAATAAAGATTTAATGTAGGCAAAGATTATGGGGTCCCCTAGGAAACACTGAACATCACTTTGGTTACTACCCTGTCACAATAACTAGTCGACGGCATTTTCATTCATGTCAAACAACACTGTATTCAAAGTGACCACTATTTATATTCTAACTATAAAATAAACATTCTATTTCCATGATTCCAAAAGTTCACCCAAGTGTTTTGATCTAAATCGCAATTGCAACATTTGGTTAAAAATGAGGCCTTTTTTTTATTTTATTTTTTCATATTGTGAAAATTTTCAAATGAGTGCAGAAATTGATGTAAATGCAGGAAATTATTTTTGTTGAATTGAACAGTATAAAACGATCAGAATGGAGAAAGACCCATTGAAATCATTTAGAATGTATGTGTTGACACCCTAAGGTCACGCACTACTCATAAAGAAAATGTAGAACATTTTTATTAATCAAATACCGTCAAACATTTTAAATGTTATGTTTGGCCATATCGCCCAGCCCTATATCCACGTTAACTTACGTACAGGATCCACGTGAACTTACGTACAGGATCCACGTGAACTTACGTACAGGCTAAAGGGGACAGTTTGTGTGTAAGCAGAACATTGCATCTACATTGCTTCCCTCGCCAACTTCATTTTCAACATCCACCCAACTAACCTTTTTTCTTTCCTCTCTGCAGAGACGAATCTGAAGAAACAGGGAATGCTGCCCCTGACCTTCCAGAACCCCGCTGACTACGACAAGATCCGCCCAGACGACAAGATCTCCATCAAAGGACTTGCAACCTTCACCCCAGGAAAGGTGAGTGGCACTTACACCAATCTGTAGGCTTTTGTTCCAGCCTATTATGAACTAATCATGGTCTAAATGAGACTGTCCCATCAGAATCGCCCACCTCCAGATTAGGGTCTGGGACATTGTTTCCAGAAGGTTCACATGTCCAAATCTCTAATGGTGTATCCCTGCCCCTCCAGCCCCTGTCTACAGTAGTGAAGCACAGTGACGGCACCAAAGATGAGTTCCAGCTAAACCACACCTTCAACGAGACACAGATCGAATGGTTTCAGGCCGGCTCGGCCCTCAACAGAATGAAGGAGCTCCAGTAACTTGAGAGAGGGAAGAAGAGCTACGGCGACAGGGGGAGGGGTTGAGAGGACAGGGGACATGCTGTGTTTTAAAGATTTGGGACGTCTCGATAGTCTTGAATGGCTTCCTCCCTCTCCTTATGTTTATCACTGATCTGTAAGGTAAAAGTACTTTTTAATATGAGCTCTGTTTAACCAATCAGTGATGAGGGAGAGGAAGCGACTTAAGAGTTTTGAGACGTGGTAAAGAATAAAAGCCACACCCCTCCAATATGATGATTCCGGTCCAGTACAATCATCAACCACTGCATGTGACATCCACTGCCCTGCACTGTATAGACAAGTCAAACACAAACCACAGAACTTTTCATATGTAAGAAACACATCAAACTTTGCAGTACAGGAGTGTATACACACAGATGGGTACTACTGTAGTTGTTTTAAGGTACTGTGAGTTACTGTGGTAGACAGATAATTAACTGTCTGTCAGGCATGAATGTTGTCTCGCAGATACTGTATAAAAAGGGACACTTACCGTTAAGTGTCATACGTACACACCAACACGCTCTACTTTGAGAGGAACGGTAACCTAATACGCTGCCAACTGCAGCTCCTCCTGTTATCAGTTGTTCAAGGCTTGAAGTCTGTTTCAGTCAGTCCTGTAGTGGCTCACCTTGCCTCTGAGTTGCACCAGTCAAGCACTGTATCTGTTGCAGGCGGCACGATCTATCTGCGTTAGTGATCGAGTGTCCGCTTTGTCTTTTCTGCTCTATCCACACGCCGTACGATGTGTTTTGTTAATTTTGTTGTAGATTCTCCAAAATACAAAGAATAGAATATACATGCTGGTTAATACGAGGCAAATGGATTTATCTATATGTGTATGTTAACTCTTTGTAACAACAGCCCACCACTGAATAATAATACAACACAGGTCAAAGCTTCAAATATTTTAGTGATTGTATTTTCTTCTCTCTCAAAGCTTGGATGTGCATTGAAATGTTTAATGCGGTCTCCTCATAGAGAACAGTGTTGCTTGGACTACCAGACTCTTTCGCACTGTCCTGTGTATTTACATTTTTTGCGCTCTTTTATCTAATCTTACATGTTAGTGCCCAGAGTTTGTCCGAGTCAGGTTACGTGGCCAGGAAAAAAATCCTTGTCTTTACCACCGAAGTGAACCTGGTGTCAGACACCTAAAACACTCCATTGCTTAGCAGTGTATGGGAACTCTCTCTAACATACTAGCTAACTCTGCCTAGAAACATATCCGCAAGGAATTACACATTTTATGAATTTTTCTGTATTTTTATAAAACACATTTAAACATCAAATCCCAACTGCATTAAAGTTGAGTGACGATGTGCAGCAGCTTTCCGAGTCTGTGCTGTGTTCTGCTTTGCAATGGAAGAAATGGTACCATGGCCTCAATGTCTGTTCGATATAATTCCCTCACCCCCCCAGACAGGTCATGGCTAGAAGGGATCCAGCATTTGTCAAATTAACATCAGATTTGACTTTTCGTAGGAGGTTAGGACATAAGCAGCAGGTTCTGAGAATTAGGTTAGGAAAAGGGTTAGTTAAAATGAAGGGGGAAAAATATACTTTTGATGTTAATTTGACAAAAGCTGGATCCCTTCTAGCCTTGACCCCCTAGACAGCATGTACATGCCAAACAATCGCAGTCACTCATACTATCATCACCCCCCTCCTCCTGTCTACAGTATGGAAAGTGTCTGGATCCATGTGTATTTAAATGTCTTTTTCTGTGTTTTTTTTCTGTATTGCAGAAATGAGTGCTATCCAGTCGCAATGGGTTGTAAAATAAATTGACATTTCAATGACTATAGACACTGCCTCTGTGGTCTAAGTTGTGCTGTCTGGAGTAACTTTTTTTTTTTTTGTCTGTGTGGGAGGGAGATAACCCTCTCGGACAGGGTTTTTTGCACCATGTGATTATCTATTGTATTTTCCATCTCTATGCAGCATGATAGACAGTTGGTCACACTTCTCCAAATCCGCTGAGCCGAGAAGGGTGTAATTGCAGACCGCAATTCGGGGTGTTTTCTGGTATGGGCGTTTCTTAATATCAAGTTATACCCATTGATGCTAACCGTTTGGACAGCTGACGAAGAAAGCTGCAGTCATTAGATTTTGACACTGTCTGTACGTTCTTCCATATAGCAACCCCTATCTTTGTTCTCAACGTGTTAAAATAGATGCATTGCCTAACCAATTATTTATTTGAAGGTGACAATTTGATAGCCACAGATAACTGGGAAGCTGTAGCTACAGATAACTGGGAAGCTGTAGCTAGCTACTTGATATTGACATTAACGTTCCCGACGAGTATAAGTGAGAAGCTTTGAAGTTAGCATAAACAAAATGCCACGATGCTGTAATAGTTGCTAGGCTAGCCAGTCGGCTGATGTACTCTGGAACTTTTTAACTGGTTTCAACTGTAGCTAATTATAGATGAAGTTGTTTTGCGCCGACTGTACTTTGTATTCGCTACAAGTTAAACGTATGGAATGCTAAGTATGCGTAATTCTGACAATGCTTTGACGTGTGCAAATTGGTAATGTTTACATCCCTCAAGTCACTCGGCAGCACTAAAGTCGAAACACAGGACTGTACAGCTACAACTGCTGTGTGAAGAAATCGTCAGCAGACTAACTATTGTGACTCATTTACGTAGTCACAAAACAGTGGTGAGATATGAAAGTATGTGATCACGTTACATAATATGATGATGTGTAGGCCTAAAGCAATTTTACTGTGTTTATTTAAAGGGACAATATGCGAATGGTACTACCAATTTGAGGACTGTAAAATGATTGATATATATATATATATATATATATACATTGATTCATGAAAGATGTAACGTATACGCTTATCAACCGTCTTACCCCATCAACCCAAAATAGCTTGTTTACACCATTGTAATCAATGTAATTGTGAACGAACGCTGTATAGCTTCAAAACATGGTTAAAACTATCATTTTGATATCATGGATTGTCAGTCCTTGTATCCATAGCTCTGTATATGAATTTGAGTGGTTACATTTCTCCAGGCTCATCCCTCATCTAACAAAGGCAAGGTTATTGTATCAATTAAGGCAGGGGTGTCAAACGTCCGGCCCGCGGGCCGAATCAGGCCCGCAAAGGGGTTTAATCCGGCCCGCGAGATGATTTTGTAAAGTATAAAAATGAGCTGCAATTTTTCAATAAAAGAAACTGCTGTTCCAATTGCGTCCACTGGATGGCGCAATAGCAATTGTGTTAAGCAAGCAAACCGTTTATAACGGAGCAGAGCAAGTAGGTCAAGCAAGTGCAGCCAGTCCAGATGAGCTACTTCGTTTTGCCCGCGATATTTATTACGGCTTCTACTTTTAACATTTTGTGCTTTGGCACCATCATTGCCCCAATAATGTCTCTGTCAAAAAAGAGAAAAGTGGACGAAGAGTGCAGAGTGTTCCAAGAAAAATGTTCATCCTCCTATTTATTCACGGAATTGAATGGGAAAGCTGTATGTTTGGTGTGTTCACAGCATGTTGCAGTGCTGAAAGAGTATAACCTTCGTCGCCACTATGTGAGTCTTCATGCCGACAAATATGACAACTTTCAAGGACAGCAGAGAAGAGAGAAGGTGAATGAACTGTTGGCGGGTCTGAAGAAACAGCAGTCTGTGTTTACTCACAGCCGAGACATCAGTGACGCTGCAGTGAAAGCTAGCTACCTCATTGCTAATGAAATCGCAGTGCCTTCAAAACCATTTATCGAGGGTGAATTTGTAAAAACATGCATGATGAAGGCAGCGGAGATTGTGTGCCCTGAAAAGCGCCAGGCTTTTGCAAATATCAGCCTGACAAGAAACACAGTTGCAGACAGGATTTCCGATCTTTCAGTGGATTTGGACAGCCAGTTGAAGCAAAAAGTAAAGTCATTTATTGGGTTTTCAGTTGCAATTGATGAAAGCACGGACATTACAGATGTTGCACAACTGGCCATTTTCATCCGCGGAGTTGATGACACATTGACCGTCACCGAGGAGTTCGTGGAGTTGGTGCCGATGACAGATACAACGACAGCAGCTGATATTTTCACCGCACTCGTCGGCGCGCTGGACAGGGTCGGAGTGGAGTGGTCCCGCGCTGTCAGCCTGGCTACAGATGGTGCGCCCTCAATGATCGGGGAAAAAGCAGGCGTTGTGACAAAGATGGATAACGTCATGAAGGTGGTCATCCAAACTGTTAATTTCATCCGATCCAGAAGCCTGAATCACCGTCAGTTTGACAGCCTTCTCAGAGAGAAAGACCACATCTATGGCCTGCCATACCACACTGAGGTAAGATGGTTAAGCCAAGGTGCTGTGCTTAGGCGTTTCTTTGATTTACGAGAAGAAATTGAACAGTTCATGGAAGAAAAGGGCAAACCAGTGTTAGAATTTCATTCCGCAGAATGGATGCAGGACCTTGCATTTATGGTGGATGTTACAGAGCACCTGAATAACTTGAACAAACAGCTGCAAGGGCGCAACAAAGTCGTCACGCAGTATTATGACAGCATACGTTCTTTCAAGTTGAAGCTGTCATTGTGGGAGACGCAACTCGCCGGTGGTGATGCAGCTCACTTCCCCTGTCTGAAAAATGTGTGCGCGACCCAACATGTGGCAGACATGAAGCGGTTCAAAGATAAAATAACGGCACTGTTACGGGAGTTTGAGCAACGCTTTCAGATTTTTGGTGAACTGGAGAAAGACTTCAACGTTTTTTGCTCGCCATTCACCGTGAATCCCTCTGATCTGCCCGTCAGCATCCAACTTGAAATAATAGACTTGCAGTGTGATTCGGATATGAAGGGCAAATTTGCCGCAGCTGGCTTGGACACATTTTATCAGAAGCTCTTGCCAGGTTACCCCAACTTGACAGCCCTCGCTGCAAAACTGTTGTGCATGTTTGGAACCACATATCTTTGTGAGCAAGTTTTCTCTGTAATGAGCATAAATAAAACAAAGCTGCGCTCAAGGCTCACGCACAAGCACTTGAATCACATCCTGAAGTTGGCTGCCACTCAGGATGTGACGCCTGATATTGATGCGCTGGTGAAAGCTAAAAGATGCCAGGTATCAGGAGTCAAATAAACTATGCAACCCCACTTAAAGTGCTGCATGAGACACCCTGATATAGTTCTGTGATCTGTGATATACTTCTGTGAATCACTGAGGCATTGTGTGTTTGTGTGTTCTTTTTCTTTAGAATTTTCAAATAAACTTGAGGTGTTTTATGATTAATAGTGATGTTGTGCTTGTACTATTGTGGACACACTGTCCTCAGGCTCCAGCTTTATGTTTTATGTTGATCGTATTAAAACAAAGAAAACAATCTGAAGTTGTTGTTTTTAAGTTATATATACCATGATTTTACCGGTCCGGCCCACTTGGGAATAGATTTTCCTCCATGTGGCCCCTGAGCTAAAATGAGTTTGACACCCCTGAATTAAGGACTCTGACTTTATGGTTAGGATTTAGTGAAGATACTGTATATTCTCACTCTGAGGACTACATCCTCAGTGTGTGTGTCTACAGGTTCCATTGGGAGTAGGTGTGGCCCTAGCCTGTCAGTACTAGGGCAACATCCAGGTGTGTTTGATGCTGTACTGAGATGGAGCAGCCAACCAGGTGACATTTGTTCTATCTACACTAAACCAAAATATGAACGCAACATCTAAAGTGTTGGTCCCATGTTTCATGAGCTGAATTCAAAGATCCCAGAAATGTTCTATATGCACAAAAAGCTTATTTTGCTCCGATTTTGTGCACACATTTGTTTACATCCCTGTTAGTGAGCATTTTTCCTTTGCCAAGATATGCCACACGTCAGGGTAATGGATTATCAAGAAACTGATGAAACAGCATGATCATTACATAGGTGCACCTTGTGCTGGGGACAATAAAAGGACTCTAAAATGTGCAGTTTTGTCACCAACACAATGCCACAGATGTCTCTAGTTTTGAGGGAGCGTGCGATTGGCATGCTGACTGCAGGAATGTCCACCAGAGCTGTTGCCAGATCATTTAATTTTAATTTCAAATCAAATTTTATTGGTCACATACACATGGTTAGCAGATGTTATTGCGAGTGTAGCGAAATGCTTGTGCTTCTAGTTCCGACTATGCAGTAATATCTAACAATTCATCTAACAAATTCACAACTACCTTATACACACATGTAAAGGGATGAAATGAATATGTACATATAAATATATGGATGAACGATGGCCGAACGGCATAGGCAAGATGCAGTAGATGGTATAGAGTACAGTGTATATACATATGAGATGAGTAATGTAGGGTATGTAAACATTAAAGTGGTGTTATTTGAAGTGACTAGTGATACCTTTTAAGTCCATTTATTTAAGTGGCCAGAGATTTTAGTTTTTATGTTGGCAGCAGCCTCTCTATGTTAGTGATGGCTGTTTAACAGTCTGATGGCCTTGAGATAGAAGCTGTTTTTCAGTCTATCGGTCCCAGCTTTGATGCACCTGTATTGACCTCACCTTCTAGATGATAGCAGGGTGAACAAGCAGTGGCTCGGGTGGTTTTTGTCCTTGATGATCTTTTTGGCCTTCCTGTGACATCGGGTGCTGTAGGTGTCCTGGAGGGCAGGTAGTTTGCCCCTGGTGGTGCGTTGTGCAGACCGCACTACCCTCTGGAGAGCGATGCGGTTGAGGGCAGTGCAATTGCCGTACCAGGCTGTGATATAGCCCGACAGGATGCGCTCAAGTGTTTTTTTTAGATGACAAGCCAAATTGCTTCAGCCTCCTGAGGTTGAATAGGCGCTGTTGCGCCTTCTTCACCACGCTGTCTGTGTGGGTGGACCATTTCAGTTTGTCTGTGAACTTAAAACTTTCCACCTTCTCCACTACTGTCGAGCGGAGGCTATTTTCCTGACACCACACTCCTAGGGCCCTCACCACCTCCCTGTAGGCCGTCTCGTCGTTGTTGGTAATCAGGCCTACCACTGTGGCATCTGCAAGCTTGATGACTGAGTTGGAAGCGTGCATGGCCACGCAGTCGTGGGTGAACAGGGAGTACAGGAGAGGGCTAAGAACGCACCCTTGTGGGGCCCCAGTGTTGAGGATCAGCGGGGTGGAGATGCTGTTTCCTACCTTTACCACCTGGGTGCGGCCTGTCATATACCAATTTCTCTACTATAGGCCGTATCCAACGGCGTTTTAGAGAATTTGGCAGTACGTCCAACGGGCTTCAACTGCAGACCATGTGTAACCACGCCAGCCCAGGACCTCCACATCTGACTTCTTCACCTGCGGGATCGTCCGAGACCAGATACCCGGACAGCTGATGAAACTGAGGAGGACTTCTGTCTGTAATAAAGCCCTGTTGTGGTGAAAAAACTCATTCTGATTGGCTGGGCCTGGCTCCCCAGTTGGTGGGCCGAGCTCCCAAGTGGGTGGGCCTATACCCAGCCATGTGAAATCCATAGATCAGTGCCTAATGAATTTATTTAAATCAACTGATTTCCTTATATGAACTGAAACTCAGTAAAATCTTTGAAGTTGTGCAGTGGTGTAAAGTACTTAAAGTAAAAATACTTTAAAGTACTAAAGTGTTTTTTGGGGGGGATCTGTACATTACTTTACTAATTATATTTTTGCAAACTTTTACTTCACTACATTCCTAAAGAAAATAATGTACTTTTTACTCCATACATTTTCCCTGACACCCAAAAGTACTTGTTACATTTTGACAGGAAAATGGTCCAATTCATACACTTATCAGGAGAACATCCCTACTGTCTGCTCTGGCGCACAATTGCTTCATTTGTAAATTATGTCTTAGTGTTGGAGTGTGTCCCTGCAATCCGTCAATAAAATAAAATGAGTAAATTGTGCCGTCTGGTTTGCTTAATATAATGAATTTGAAATTATTTTCACTCCTACTTTTCATACTTAAGTACATTGTAGCAATTCTATTTACTTTTGATACTTAAGTATATTTTAAACCAAGTGCTTTTAGACTTTTAGTCAAGTAGTATTTTACTGGGTGACTTCCCCTTTTTCTTGAGTCATTTTCTATTAAGGTATCTTTACTTTTACTCAAGTATGACAATTTAGTACTTTTTCCACCATTGATGTTGCGTTTATATTTTTGTTCAGTATATCTATCAGATAATCATCATCAGCATCGACTTTCTTCCACTTATCCAATCCTGGCCAGATCTTTGAGTCTTTCAACATGACCGCTCTGTGGAAGCTGCCATGTATCTTCATCTGTGAGAACAACAAGTTGGGTATGGAGACGTCTGTAGAGAGGACCTCTCCTAGCACTGAGTACTTCAAAAGAGGGAGACTATATTCCTGGCCTCAAGGTAGGACACACACGGTCAGTGAGTGTACAGTATCTCTGCTATATTGACCTTCCTGGCTCTGGGTGTAGGTGGAAGGCATGGATGTTCTGTGTGTGAGGGAGGCCATCAAGCTCGCAGCAGACCACTGGAGAGCCTGGAAGGTGCATAGATGACAAAGTTCTAACACTCTTCAAGCTCTTAAACCAGTTAAGTATAACTTTGTCTCAGACAATCTAATCTCAGAGGGATGATCAGCTTCTAGTATTATACCAGTGTCTCTTCCCTGACAAAGGGAGGATATGTGACCAGCATAGAGACACTCTGTGGAAGAGACTCCAGTACAGAGCTGCAACTCGTCCCAGTTTAACCACTCCTGGTGTGGTGCAGAGCTAGAGAGCATAAATGCTGCGAAACTGCCGCTCCAATATAAATCCCTGATCAGGCTATTCAGCAGTGTCATGGCGGCGTTGGCTACCTTGTTGGAGTCTTTTTGTTTAGAAACCTCTCTGGCAGAGTCTTATTGGCACTTGGAGCTGGAGACCTAACGTTACCATGGACACAGCATGAGCGACCCTGGGGATAGGTGAGACGATATTTCTGACCCCTGTGACCGTTACCTGACCTCCGGTCCCTCAACTCCCCACCCACACCTCCTCTCTCTCGCTCTCTCTATCCTCACTCTGTTTTGTTTTAACCTTACCCACCTCTTTATGTTGCCACTCTTCCTCACTCCCTATTTTAGCCT
Source organism: Salmo trutta (assembly GCF_901001165.1). Taxonomy (NCBI): domain Eukaryota; kingdom Metazoa; phylum Chordata; class Actinopteri; order Salmoniformes; family Salmonidae; genus Salmo; species Salmo trutta. The sequence continues at coordinate 20,983,365 of NC_042966.1, forward strand.
GTCTAGACACCCTTCAGTGTAGTGCAGTGTTGGTTTGGGATGCACTGCTTCCTTTCCAGGGCTCTATGTCTTTCTCTCATCGACCAAGGGCTAGAGCTGAACCCTGCTAATCAGGTCTAACCCCTCTTAGGTTTGTGTGCGGCTGCTCGGCCATGGAAAGCCATTTCGTGAAGCTTTGGACGAACAGTTCTTGTGCTGATGTTGCTTCCAGAGGCAGTTTGGAAGTCGGTAGTGAGTGTTGCAACCGAGGACAAAAAAAAACGTTTTACATGCTTCAGCACTCAGCAGTCACTTTCTGTGAGCTTGTGTGGGTTACCACTTCGTGGCTGAGCCGTTGTTTCTCCTAGATGTTTCCATTTCACAATAACAGCACTTACAGTTGACCAGGGCAGCTCTAGCAGGGCAGACATTTGATGAACTGACTTGTTGGAAAGGTGGCATCCTATGATGATGCCACTTTGAAAGTCACTGAGCTCTTCAGTAAGGCTATTCTGCTGCCAATGTTTGTCTATGGAGATTGCATGGCAGTGTGCTCGATATTATAAACCCGGCAGCAACAGGTGTGGCTGAATAATCCACTAATTTTATGGGGCGTCTACATACTTTTTTATATATAGTGTAGCTGTAGAGATCAGGAAGGTGATTGAGGATGTGGTCCAGTTTGCGATCTCTAACCCTGAGCCGCCATTGGACGAGCTCTGCAACCACAACTTCGCCAACAAACTGCCCATGAAGGTCCGTGGGACTACCCCTGGGTCAAACTAAAGTCTGTCAGCTAGACACACACCTGAACCAAACTACAGACCATCGGCTACCCATCCTCTCCGACCCTTTGAGACACCAACCCCTGCTTTAAAGTCTACTCATTAGCACTCTAAATGCACAATAGGATATGAGATTGTGACCCTGTAGGTCAGAGTTCAGTCTGTAGCAGCATTCCAAATTTGTTCATCAACACTGACCCTGTGATGTCATTGGTATTTATTCACAATATGTACCGTATAGTGTATAATATGTAGTTTTAGGTTAGAGTTGGTATGTATTCTCCTGATACTGAGGGATCTGTCTGAATTAGAGGTGAATTGCATTGGGCAGGCTTTTGTTCCAGCCCAGCACTAACACACCTGATTCAACATATCAACCTCTCATCAAGACTTTGATAAGCTGTATCAGGTGTAATAATTCTGATATGTAACTTACAAAGCTTGTACTCCCTATAGCTCTCCAGGACCAGGGTTGGGGAGTGTGTGGGGGGTCTGGGTTAAACCAAGTATGTCTCTCTGTTTTTAAGGTTTATTACTGTTTGAAGGTATTATGTTCCTAGACTAGATAAACTTATGAGACACCGCCAGACTGCAGGTAATAATGTCATCATAGGGAATGGAAATAGTAGTCTATTTGTCTCGCATCCTGCTCTCTTCCTCTCCTTCTCTTTCTCTGACTCCCTCCCTCTCCATGAGGAGAGGATACTGATCCAAGCACTATGAAACTGAAGCATCTGTGTGAATTGAAAGATTGTAATACAGTTTGACGTGATTTGACTTGATCATTAAAGTTGGCTGAGACTTTGGGTGTTTTGAAAAGCTCTTAAAATTAAATTTATTATAATAACAACAATAATAGTGCTTGTTTCTGATGACTCTGTAGAGGCCCGTATGCATGAGAGCTAATAATGTACCATGCCAGGTAGGTGAGTGCATTTTCCTGCTCCTGCGTCACCACGGATCTTAGTATTAGTCAGAAGTAGTGCTTATAATTAGTGTTTATATACAGTGCCTTCGGAAAGTATTCAGACCCCTTGACTGTTTCCACATTTTGCTACTTTAGAGCCTTATTATAAAATTGATTAAATAAAAAGTCCTCAGCAATGTACACACAATACTCCATAATGACAAAGCAAAAACAAGTTTAGACATTTTTGCACATTTATTAAGAATTAAAAACAGAAAAACCTTATTTACTTAAGTATTCAGACCCTTTTCTATGAGACTCGAAATTGAGCTCAGGAGCATCCTGTTTCCATTGATCATCCTTGAGATGTTTCAACATCTTGATTGGAGTCCACCTGTGGTAAATTCATTTGATTGGACATGATTTGGAAAGTCACACACCTGTCTATATAAGGTCCCACAGTTGACAGTGCATGTCAGAGCAAAAACCAGGTTGAAGGAATTGTCCGTAGAGCTCCGAGACAGGATTGTGTCGGTATAGATCTGGGGAAGTGTACCAAAATATTGAAGGTCCCCAAGAACCACCAAGACTCTTCCTAGAGCTGGCTGCCCAGCCCTGAGCAATTTGGGGACAAGGGCCTTGGTCAGGTAGGTGAAAGAGCTCCAGAGTTCCTCTGTGGAGATGGGAGAACCTTCCAGAAGGATAACCATCTCTGCAGCACTCCACCAATCAGGCCTTTATTGTAGAGTGGCCAGACAGAAGCCACTCCTCAGTAAAAAACACGACAGCCCACTTGGAGTTTGCCAAATGGCACCTAAAAGACTCTCAGACCATGACAAACAAGATTCTCTGGTCTGATGAAACCAAGATTGAACTCTTCGGCCTAAATGTCAAGCGTTACGTCTGGAGGAAACCTGGCTCCATCCCTACGGTGAAGCATGGTGGTGGCAGCATCATGCTGTTGGAATGTTTTTCAGCGACGGACTGGGAGACTAGTCAGGATTGAGGGAAAGATGAACAGAGCAAAGTACAGAGAGATCCTTGATTAAAAACCTGCTCCAGAACACTCAGGACCTCAGACTGGGGCGAAGGTTCACCTTCCAACAGGACAACGACCCTAAGCACACAGCCAAGACAATGCAGGAGTGGATTGGGGACTCTAAATAAAGTCTCTAAAGTCTCTAAATATCCTTGAGATGCTCAGCCAGAGCCCGGACATCGCTGGAGAGACCTGAAAGTAGCTGTGCAGCGACGCTCCCCATCCAACCTGACAGAGCTTGAGAGGATCTGCAGAGAAGAATGGGAGAAACTCCCCAAATACAGGTTTGCCAAGCTTCTAGCATTTCAGAATAAGGCTATAACGTAACAAAATGTGGAAAAAGTCAAGGGGTCTGAATACTTCCTGAAAGCACTGTATGTATATTTCTATACAGTAGACATCAGTGGTGTGGTGGAGTTCACACACCTTTTTTTATTTTGTGAGAGGTTTTAGCCAACTTTTGTGGAAAAATGCATTAAAAGTATAGGGACAGTTACTTAATTCACACTTGACGGCAATCAGAATTTACCACTACATCACTGGTAGAGATCATGTTTTAAGATTTTGAGGTTTGTAGCTAGGGATAGCTGAAGAGTTATAACCTCTCACTTTGCCAGTAATTCATCCAGCAAACGGTACTGGAGCAACTGGACTGGATCATCAGCTCTCGGACCAACAGGCTCCGAGACCTCTTCTAGCCACAAGACTGCTAAATAGGAAATTAATGCTACCCAAACTATGTGCTCTATGACTCTATCTTGCACTGAACCTACACACTATACATACAGTACCAGTCAAAAGTTTGGACACACCTACTCATTAAAGGGTTTTTCTTTATTATGACTATTTTCTACATTGTATAATTATCTGAAGACATCAAAACTATGAAATAACACATATGGAATCATCTAGTAACTAAACAAGTGTTACAAAAATGTATTTTATATTCTTCAAAGTAGCCACTCTTTGCCTTGATGACCTCTTTGCACACGCTTGGCATTCTCTCAACCAGCTTCACCTGGAATGCTTTTCCAACAGTCTTGAAGGAGTTCCCACATATGCTAAGCATTTTTTGGCTGCTCAGCATATGCTCAACTCATCCCAAACCATCTCAATTGGGTTGAGGTCAGGTGACTGTGGAGGACAGGTCATCTGATGCAGCACTCTGTCACTCTCCTTGGTCAAATAGCCCTTAAACAGCTTGGAGGTGTGTTGGGTCAGTGTCCTGTTGAAAATCAAATGATTGTCCCAATAAGCACAAACCAGATGGGATAGCAATATTGCTGCAGAATGCTGTGGTAGCCATGCTGGTTAAGTGTGCCTTGAATTCTAAATAAATCACTGACAGTGTCACCAGCAAAGCACCATCACACCACCTCCTCCATGCTTCACGGTGAGAACCTCACATGCAGAGATAATCCGTTCGCCTACTCTGCGTCTCACAAATACATGGCAGTTGGAACCAGAAATCTCAAATTTGGACTCATCAGACCAAAGGACAGATTGGCTACTTTGAAGAATCTAAAATATATTTTGATTTGTTTAACACTTTTTTGGTTACTACATGATTCCATACATGTTATTTCATAGCTTTGATGTCTTCACTATTATTCTACAATATAGAAATAAATTAAGAAAAACCCTTGAATGAGTAGGTGTTATAAAACTTTTGACGATTTGTGTGTGTATATGTATACATTTATGTATACACACACAGTTGAAGTCAGAAGTTTACATACACAAGTAATTTTTCCAACAATTGTTTACAGACAGATTATTTCACTTATAATTCACCGTATCACAATTCCAGTGGGTCAGAAGTTTACATGCACTAAATTGACTGTGCCTTTAAACAGCTTGGAAAATTCCAGAAAATGTCATGGCTTTAGAAGCTTCTGATAGGCTAATTGACATAATTTGTGTCAATTGGAGGTGTACCTGTGGATGTATTTCAAGGCCTACCTTCAAACTCAGTGCCTCTTTGCTTGACATCATGGGAAAATCAAAATAAATCAGCCAAGACCTCAGAAAATAAATTGTAGACCTCCACAAGTCTGGTTCATCCTTGGGAGCAATTTCCAAATGCCTGAAGGTACCACGTTCATCTGTACAAACAATAGTATGCTAGTATTAACACCATGGGACCACTCAGCTGTCATAACGCTCAGGAAGGAGGCGCGTTCTGTCTCCTAGAAATGAATATTCTTTGGTGCAAAAAGTGCAAATCAATCCCAGAACCACAGCGAAGGACCTTGTGAAGATGCTGGAGGAAACAGGTACAAAAGTATCTATATCCACAGTAAAACGAGTCCTATATCGACATAACCTGAAATGTCTCTCAGCAAGGAAGAAGCCACTGCTCTAAAACCGCCATAAAAAGCCAGACTACGGTTTGCAACTGCACATGGGGACAAAGATCGTACCTTTTGGAGAAATGTCCTCCGGTCTAATGAAACAAAAATAGAACTGTTTGGCCATAATGGCCATCGTTATGTTTGGAGGAAAAAGGGGGAAGCCGAAGAACACCATCCCAACCGTGAAGCACGGGGGTGGCAGCATCATGTTGTGGGGGTGCTTTGCTGCAGGATGGACTGGTGCGCTTCACAAAATAGATGGCATCATTAGAATGGAAAATTATGTGGATATATTGAAGCAACATCTCAAGACATCAGTCAGGAAGTTAAAGCTTGGTCGCAAATGGGTCTTCCAAATGAACAATGGCCCCAAGCATACTTCCAAAGTTGTGGCAAATTGGCTTAAGGACAACAAAGTCAAGGTATTGGAGTGGCCATCACAAAGCCCTGACCTCAATCCTTTAGAAAATGTGTGGGCAGAACTGAAAAAGCATTTATGAGCAAGGAGGCCTAGAAACCTGACTCAGTTACACCAGCTCAGTCAGGAGGAATGGGCCGAAATTCACCTAACTTATTGTGGGAAGCTTGTGGAAGACTACCTGAAACGTTTGACCCAAGTTAAACAATTTAAAGACAATGCTAACAAATACGAATTGAGCATATGTAAACTTCTGACCCACTTGGGAAAGTGATGAAAGAAATAAAAGTAGAGAGAATGATTTATTTCAGCTATTATTCTGACATTTCACATTCTTACAATAAAGTGGTGATCCTAACTGACCTAAGACAGAATTTTTACTAGGATTAAATGTCAAGAATTGTGAAAAACTGAGTTTAAATGTATTTGGCTAAGGTTTATGTAAACTTCCGACTTCAACTGTATATATGTGTGTGTGTGTGTGTGTGTGTGTGTGTGTGTGTGTGTATATATATATATATATATATATATATATATATATATATATATATACTGCTCAAAAAAATAAAGGGAACACTTAAACAACACAATGTAACTCCAAGTCAATCACACTTCTGTGAAATCAAACTGTCCACTTAGGAAGCCACACTGATTGGCAATACATTTCACATGCTGTTGTGCAAATGGAATAGACAACAGGTGGAAATTATAGGCAATTAGCAAGACACCCCCAATAAAGGAGTGGTTCTGCAGGTGGGGACCACAGACCACTTCTCAGTTCCTATGCTTCCTGGCTGATGTTTTGGTCACTTTTGAATGCTGGCGGTGCTTTCACTCTAGTGGTAGCATGAGACGGAGTCTACAACCCACACAAGTGGCTCAGGTAGTGCAGCTCATCCAGGATGGCACATCAAAGCGAGCTGTGGCAAGAAGGTTTGCTGTGTCTGTCAGCGTAGTGTCCAGAGCATGGAGGCGCTACCAGGAGACAGGCCAGTACATCAGGAGACGTGGAGGAGGCCGTAGGAGGGCAACAACCCAGCAGCAGGACGGCTACCTCCGCCTTTGTGCAAGGAGGAGCAGGAGAAGCACTGCCAGAGCCCTGCAAAATGACCTCCAGCAGGCCACAAATGTGCATGTGTCTGCTGAAACGGTCAGAAACAGACTCCATGAGGGTGGTATGAGGGCCCGACGTCCACAGGTGGGGGTTGTGCTTACAGCCCAACACCGTGCAGGACGTTTGGCATTTGCCAGAGAACACCAAGATTGGCAAATTCACCACTGGCGCCCTGTGCTCTTCACAGATGAAAGCAGGTTCACACTGAGCACGTGACAGACGTGACAGAGTCTGGAGACGCCGTGGAGAACGTTCTGCTGCCTGTAACATCCTCCAGCATGACCGGTTTGGCGGTGGGTCAGTCATGGTGTGGGGTGGCATTTCTTTGGGGGGCCACACAGCCCTCCATGTGCTCGCCAGAGGTAGCCTGACTGCCATTAGGTACCGAGATGAGATCCTCAGACCCCTTGTGAGACCATATGCTTGTGCGGTTGGCCCTGGGTTCCTCCTAATGCAAGACAATGCTAGACCTCATGTGGCTGGAGTGTGTCAGCAGTTCCTGCAAGAGGAAGGCATTGATGCTATGGACTGGCCCGCCCGTTCCCCAGACCTGAATCCAATTGAGCACATCTGGGACATCATGTCTCGCTCCATCCACCAACGCCACGTTGCACCACAGACTGTCCAGGAGTTGGCGGATGCTTTAGTCCAGGTCTGGGAGGAGATCCCTCAGGAGACCATCCGCCACCTCATCAGGAGCATGCCCAGGCGTTGTAGGGAGGTCATACAGGCACGTGGAGGCCACACACACTACTGAGCCTCATTTTGACTTGTTTTAAGGACATTACATCGAAGTTGGATCAGCCTGAAGTGTGGTTTTCCACTTTAATTTTGAGTGTGACTCCAAATCCAGACCTCCATGGGATGATAAATAGGATTTCCATTGATTATTTTTGTGTGATTTTGTTGTCAGCACATTCAACTATGTAAAGAAAAAAGTATTTAATAAGATTATTTATTTCATTCAGATCTAGGATGTGTTATTTAAGTGTTCCCTTTATTTTTTTGAGCAGTATATATATATATATATATATATATATATATATATATATATGTGTGTGTGTGTGTGTGTGTGTGTGTATATATATATATATGTGTGTGTGTATATATATATATGTGTGTGTGTATATATATATATGTGTGTGTGTATATATATATATGTGTGTGTGTATATATATATATGTGTGTATATATATATATATGTGTGTATATATATATATATGTATGTATGTATGTATGTATGTATGTATGTATGTATGTATGTATGTATGTATGTATGTATGTATGTATGTATGTATGTATGTATGTATGTATGTATGTATGTATATATATGTATATATATGTAGTCTATACACACTCATACTACATTGACACAGCCACACAAATCCCACATACATTCGCATACACAGCATACACACACACACTCATAACACGCATACCGACACAACACAAACATTCACTCACACACTTTTAAACTCATTATTTCCTGTTGATACTCAGTTCTTTATTTTATTCTTATCTATCCTGATGCCTAGTCACTTTACCCTGCCTTCATGTACATATCTACCTCAAATACCTCATACCTCTGCACAGTGATCTGGTACTGGTACTCCCTGTATATAGCTCCACATTGATCTGGTACTCCCTGTACATAGCTCCACATTGATCTGGTACGGGTACTCCCTGTATATAGCTCCACATTGATCTGGTACTGGTACTCGCTGTATATAGCTCCACATTGATCTGGTATTAGTACTCCCTGTATATAGCTCCACATTGATCTGGTACTGGTACTCCCTGTATATAGCTCCACATTGATCTGGTACTGGTACTCCCTGTATATAGCTCCACATTGATCTGGTACTGGTACTCCCTGTATATAGCTCCACATTGATCTGGTATTAGTACTCCCTGTATATACTGTAGCTCCATTCTTGTGTATTTTATTCCTCGTGTACTATTTTATTTGTATTATTTTTAAACTGTGAATTTCACGGTAAAGTCTGCACCAGTTGTTTTCAGCACATGACAAGTAAGATTTTATTAGGCCCCCCATAGACTGTTCTCTCTGCTACCGCACGGCAAGTACCTGAGCGTCAAATCTAGGTCCAAAAGGCTTCTTAACAGCTTCTACCCCCAAGCCAAAGACTGAACAGCTAATCAAATGGTTACCCAGACTATTTGCATTGCCCCCCCCCTTACGCTCCTGCTACGCTCTGTTTATTATCTATGCATAATCACTTTAACTCCACCTACATGTACATATTACCTCGACTAACCGGTGCCCCCGCACATTGACTCTGTACCAGTACACCCTGTATATAGCCTTGCTATTGTTATTTTACTGCTGCTGTTACTTTTATTTTTTACTTAAAACCTGTTGGGGGTAGGGGGCAGTATTTGCACGGCCGGATAAAAAACGTACCCGATTTAATCTGGTTATTACTACTGCCCAGAAACTAGAATATGCATATAATTATTGGCTTTGGATAGAAAACACCCTAAAGTTTCTAAAACTGTTTGAATGGTGTCTGTGAGTATAACAGAACTCATATGGCAGGCAAAAACGTGAGAAGATTCCTTACAGGAAGTGGCCTGTCTGACGACTTCTTGGGCTTCTTGACTCTCTTTATTGAAAACTGAGGATCTCTGCTGTAACGTGACACTTCCTACAGCTCCCATAGGCTCTCAGAAGGCGGGAAAAAGCTGAATGATGTCTTTGCAGACCCTGGCTGAAAAACATTAGCGCATTTGGATGGTGGTCGATCAGAGTACAATGAGACTGAGGCGCGTGCACGAGGCGACCCCATGTTTTTATTTTCTCTGTCTTTGAACTAAAACAGGGTTTCCCGGTCGGAATATTATCGCTTTTTTACGAGAAAAATGGCATAAAAATTGATTTTAAACAGCGGTTGACATGCTTCGAAGTACGTTAATGGAATATTTAGACATTTTTTGTCACGAAACGCGTCGGGCGCGTCACCCTTCTTTACCTTTCGGATAGTGTCTTGAACGCACGAACAAAACAGAGGATATTTGAACATAACTATGGATTATTTTGAACCAAACCAACATTTGTTATTGAAGTAGAAGTCCTGGGAGTGCATTCTGACGAAGAACAGCAAAGGTAATCAAATTTTTCTTATAGTAAATCTGACTTTGGTGAGGGCTAAACTTGGTGGGTGTCTAAATAGCTAGCCCGTGATGGCTGGGCTATCTATTCAGAATATTGCAAAATGTGCTTTCACCGAAAAGCTATTTTAAAATCGGACATAGCGATTGCATAAAGGAGTTCTGTATCTATAATTCTTAAAATAATTGTTATGTTTTTTGTGAACGTTTATCGTGAGTAATTTAGTAAATTCACCGGAAGTTTGCGGTGGGTATGCTAGTTCTGAACGTCACATGCTAATGTAAAAAGCTGGTTTTTGATATAAATATGAACTTGATTGAACAAAACATGCATGTATTGTATAACATAATGTCCTAGGATTGTCATCTGATGAAGATCATCAAAGGTTAGTGCTGCATTTAGCTGTGGTTTGGGTTTATGTGACATTATATGCTAGCTTGAAAAATGGGTGTCTGATTATTTCTGGCTGGGTACTCTGCTGACATAATCTAATGTTTTGCGAGAGTCTTGTCTTTAAAATGGTGTAAAATAGTCATATGTTTGAGAAATTGAAGTAATAGCATTTCTAAGGTATTTGAATAACGCGCCACGGGATTCCACTGGCTGTTGAGGTTAACACTAGAGAGGTTAACACATTTTTCTTAAAACTGCATTGCTGATTAAGGGCTTGTAAGTAAGCATTTTACTGTAAGGTCTACAACTGTTGTATTCTGCGCATGTGACAAATACAATTTTATTTAATTTGAAGTCTCCTTGATACAAATAGCGTGTAACTGACCAATGGCACGTATCAATGGACCGACCAATGGCATGCACTAACGGGCGTTTCCTGATATCAATGGACTGACCAATGGCGGGCACAAATGAGTGTTACCAGATAATCAAGGAATGGCCATATCAAGAAACGCCCCCAAATTGCGGTCTGCAATTAGAATATATTGGCTGAGCCGGAGGAGCGCGAAATCATCTTGCTGTAGAATACATTGCGGCCAGCAGGCCAAACGAACGACTAAAAACGAATCTTTTTTTTTTATGACTAAAAACGAATCACGACTCTCGAGTCAGTAAAAAGAGTCGTTCAAAAAGAACGAATCGTTCCCGAACTGCCCATCACTAGTACCCCCGCCCTTCTCTCTTTTCTTTTCATTTTGCGCCCTCATCATCCAGGCAGACCAGTTTGTGCAGCGAAACCCCATACAAGAGGAAGGTATTCTCTCCACATCTGTGTATTTGTATTGTTATTTCATTATATAATTATCGTCATATAACAGTTAAGAGTCAAGACATCAACACGTTTGACCGAAAACAGAGTAACATTTTACGGTAAGAGCACGATTAATCAATAGCCTACATTTTGATAGTGCGCATTAGGCTATAAATATTTTATTTTCGGAGCTATTTTTGTACAAGTTAGCTACCACCATCCAGGTGAAAATGTTATATTCTATAAACTTATCTGGATAAATATGTGTTGTGTGAGTAGCCTAGTTTTTAAACTGTGTAGTCTCGTGCAGCTTCTACCTTATTTTGAACGATCAATGTATTCTCCTGTTGTCTCAGCTGGTTCACATAAGAATGTTCTGGAATCAAGATGCCGGTGGCCTTGATTTGGGGAGTGAGTGAGAGTCAAGACAGCACATGTTAAACCGCTATTAGACAACTCTTAGGGTATTTTAAAGTTAAAAGGGATTAGACAAAGGCCGCCAAAAAGGGCAGCGTCGTGAGTGACTGTCTGTGTGTAGCCTACTGAATATTTACGTGTCTCCCATGCTGATAATGCTGAGGACAAGCAGCCACAGTGCCCTGCAGATTTTGGGAAGTGCATGGTGGTGTTGAGACAGCCTTTGTCTAGTTGAAGGAGCCCAGTCGGCACTGGTGTTTACACTACTCCAAAACTAGTCAAATATAAATTTACAGCCTATAATAATCCCATTATTTTTTTAATCGGTTTACAGTCACTACTTTTACAAGTAGTGTATATATAAAATTAGACAGATTAGATGGATAAACTGTGTTGTTGGATTAAAGTACTTGTCAGTGTATGTAATAGCCAATAATTCAATACTAGTTTTCAGTGTCTTTTTTTTCTGTGCAAAATTGTGACAAAAGAGGTGTGTATAAGAGTGGAGGCTGCTGACGGGAGGACGGCTCATAATAATGGCTTGTACGGAGCAAATGGAATGGTTTTTGATACCATTCCACTGATTCCGCTCCAGCCATTACCACGAGCCCGTTCTCCCCAATTAAGGTGCCACCAACCTCCTGTGGTGTACACACAATCAAGTCAAAATTCCACCAGCGTGTGATGTTGTCATCATGATAAAACCTGCCACCTTTCTTTGACACATGGATGGGGGACATTTTATTAATTCCTTTCTCTTATATTAGTTTTGGGATAAGAGATTATACTGCTTCTTACCAATAAAGAATATAGAGTGCCTTTTCCTCTTTATTGGATCATTATGGTTCCCTACTGCCCTGAACCCTCCTCTCTAAACTCTGGTCGCAACCCTGTCTCCACCCTGACCCTCCAGTCAATAAAGGGCAAACTCCACTTTACGCCACCATGCAGGCAGCTATATTTAGATGGTGCCACTTGTCACATAGAGAGAGCAGCCCTAGGGATGCAGTCTGCCACACATTTCCCTCATCTATCTTTTACATAGAAACGGTGTTGGGGAAGCTACTCTGATATCACAGTTTACCAAGCTACCAATTACTTCACACTGGAAGAAGTTAATCTACACTAAAGCTACCCTTAATAAAAAATATAGTTTACTTAACTAAAGCTACTTTGATAAAGTACAAAAATGCTTTTTAAATGAAAATTCCAAAGCCTAAAATAGTGAACATTCAATTGCCAAAATGTTGAAAATATTCCATTGTCTCTGTCAAGTCCACATTGGGAAGACCTCCTATTTAGATAGCTCTACAGCATACTTAGGCAGACTAGCCTGTCTGACTAAATCATTTTACTAGTTCTTCAAAGTAGATGCCACTTTCACGAACTGTCTATCCATCATCCCCTTGTGTTGTGTACATTCTTCTCTCATGCGGTCAGTCTGTATCTAACCTAACATAGCAGGCGTAAAGTGTATCCATCTCTGTCGGAGCCAGAGTGAACCGGCGCAATGGAGTATGGGCATTGTAGACGTTTCTGTGCTGAACTAGGTTGAATATTTGCTTAATGAAAACTACAACTCCCTGCAGCCCACCGTCCCACATAGTTCTTGACTTGATTTCTCTCGTGATTTATTTCATTTTTCTAGAGAAACAGTGCTTTGGCTCACAAAAAAACGAAGTAAATGTAAATCAAGTAATTGAACCAATGTCTAAAAAATAAACATTTTGGTTAATTGCTCAGCACTAGCAAGAACAGATCCCTCTGGAGTCAGATGTTCACAGAATGTGCAATTAAGCCTATTAAACACACAAAATGTGTTTCAAATGAGAATTAAGGCCTGATTCCAAAAAAGAAAGGAAATTCTTGCCTACTTCACCCATATTCTATTTTAGCAAAAAAAAGTAGTGTTGTTCCAGTATTAAGCTACACCTCTACATGGCAAACAAAGTAATTAACTACTGAAAACACTACCAAGATTTTAATTCAGTTGAACTACCACTAAACTACTGCAAAATGTAGTTTAATTACTAGTTGAACTACATGTAGTTCACTACTCCCCAACACTGCATAGAAACCCATTAGTATGCAGTCTCTAAGAGGGGAGGGCTATTGTGATAGGTCTCAAAGACACAATTCTCTCAATGGCAAAATAATTGGATATTGTCTAGGGCTTTTTCTGTCAAAATAATCTGCTGGTTGTACTGCCTGTTCAAAGCGTTTGACGTCTGAATTCACAATACACGGGGGGTTAATATGATGTATTATATATCGAACCTAAGGCTCTGCTCGGCGAGGCTGGATTATATAGACAGTCTTGGGATGATTTCAAAGCCAGTGACATTAGTGCTGGTGCTTTAAACCAAATCACTTTCTTCAGTGTTGGGGAAGCTACGCTGAAAATATAGTTTACCAGGCTACCAATTACTTCAAACTGGAAGAAGTTAAGCTACACTTAAGAAAAATATTGTTTACTTAACGAAAGTAACTTTGAAAAAACAGTTTTTGTACAAAATGATCATATCCTAAAATTGAAATGTCAAAGACTACAAATTGCAGAACATATAATTCTGGAGTCAGATGTTGACAGTGTGTAATTTAGTCTAACTATAAATCAAGTGAAAATTAGGTAGGTCTGAGGCAGAAAAACAGGATATTCTTGCCCATTTCAGCCATATTTTCTTAAATCTTTGCAAAAAAGAGTAGTGCGTAGTTCCAGTCAGTGGTGTAAAAATACTACTTACGGTGCCAAAATAAAATATTCATGACACTTGACTTATTCTACATTTTGTTGTTACATCCTGAATTCAAAATGGATGATGTAAAGTTTATTTCTCTCGCCCATCTACCCCATAATGACAAAGTGAAAACTTGTTTTTAGAAATAGTAGCACATTTATTGAAAATTAAATACAGAAATATTGAATTTACATAATATTCACACCCCTGGGTCAATACTTTGTAGAAGCACCTTTGGCAGCGATTACAGCTGTGAGTCTATCTGAGAGCTTTCCTCACCTGGATTGTGCAACATTTTCCCATTATTCTATTTAAAATTCTTCAAGCTCTGTCAAATTGGTTGTTGATCATTGCTAGACAACCATTTTCAGGTCTTGCCTGAACTGTAACTCGGCCACTCAGGAATATTCACTCTCTTCTTGGTAAGCAACTCGTTTGGATTTGGCCTTGTGTTTTTAGGTTATTGTCCTGCTGAAAGGTGAATTTGTCCCCAAGTGTCTGTTGGAAAGCAGACTGAACCAGGTTTTCTTCTAGGGTTTTTCCTGTGCTAAGCTCCAGCCTCAATTCAGTTTATTTTTTTATCTTGAAAAACTCCCCAGTCCTTAATGATAACATGATGCAGCCACCACTATGTTTGAAAATATGGAGAGTGGTACTCAGTAAGGTGTTTTATTGGATTTGCCCCAAACATAACACTTTGTGTTCAGGACAAAAAATGTATTGCTTTGCCACTTTTTTTGCTGTATTACTTAAGTGCCTTGTGTGCATGTTTTGGAATATTTTTTATTCTGTACAGGCTTCTTTCTTTTCACTCTGTCAACTAGGTTAGTATTGTGGAGTAAATATAATGTTGTTGATCCATCCTTAGTTTTCTCCTATCACAGCCATTAAACTCTGTTTAGCCATCATGGTGAAATCCCTGAGCGGTTTCCTTCCACTCCGGTAACTGAGTTAGGATGGACGTCTGTCTTTGTAGTGCCTGGGTGTATTGATCCACCATCCAAGAGTAATTAATAACTTCACCATGCTCAAAGGGATATTTTAATGTCTGCTATTTTATTTTGATCCATCTAACAACAGCCACCCCCTTATTTGCTAGGCATTGGAAAACCTCCCTGGTCTTTGGTTGAATCTGTTTGAAATTCATTTCTCGACTGAGGGACCTTACAATTATCTGTATATGTGGAGTACAGATGAGGTAGTTATTTAAAAAATCATGTTAAATGCTATTATTGCACACAAAGTCCATGCAACTCATTATGTGACTTGTCAAGCAAAGTTTTACTCCTGAACTTATTTAGGCTTGCCGTAACAAAGGGGTTGAGTACTTATTGACATTTCTGATTTTCATTTTTTTTAAATCTAAAAACATAATTCCACTTTGACATTATGGGGTATTGTATGTAGGCCAGTGACAAATCTCAAATGAATACATTTTAAATTCAGTTTGTAACAAGAAAATGTGTAATACTTTCTGAAGGCACTGCATGTAGTTTTTTGGGGTATCTGTTAGAGGTCGACCGATTATTTTCCGATACCGATTATTGGAGGACCAAAATTTAAAGAAGCCGATATGGATTAATCGGTCGATATTTTTATACTATTATTCTTTTTTTTTTTTATGTTTTAATTTTATTTATTTATTTATTTGTAATAATGACAATTACAACAATACTGAATGAACACTTATTTTAACTTAATATAATACATACATACTATCAATTTAGCCTTAAATAAATAATGAAACATGTTCAATTTGGTTTAATTAAATAATGCAAAAACAAAGTGTTGAAGAAAGTAAAAGTGCAATATGTGCCATGTAAAAAAGCTAACTTTTAAGTTCCTTGCTCAGAACATGAGAACATATGAAAGCTGGTGGTTCCTTTTAACTTGAGTCTTCAATATTCCCAGGTAAGATGTTTTAGGTTGTAGTTATTATAGGAATTATAGGACTATTTCTCTCTATACGATTTGTATTTCATATACCTTTGACTATTGGATGTTCTTATAGGCACTTTAGTATTGCCAGTGTAACAGTATAGCTTCCGTCCCTCTCCTTGCTCCTACCTGGGCTCGAACCAGGAACACATCAACAACAGCCACCCTCGAAGCAGCGTTACCCATGTAGAGCAAGGGGAACAACCACTCCCAAGTCTCAGAGCGAGTGACTTTTGAAACGCTATTTGCCCGCACCCCGCTAACTAGCTAGCCATTTCACATGGGTTACACCAGCCTAATCTCGGGGGTTGATAGGCTTGAAGTCATAAACAGCGCAATGCTTGAAGAATTGCGAAGAGCTGCTGGCAAACGCACGAAGGTGCTGTTTGAATGAAGGCTTACGAGCTTGCTGCTGCCTACCATTGCTCAGTCAGACTGCTTTATCAAATATCAAATCATAGACTTAATTATAACATAACACACAGAAATACGAGCCTTTGGTCATTAATATGGTCGAATCCGGAAACGATCATTTCGAAAACGAAACTTTTATTATTTCAGTGAAATACGGAACCATTCCGTATTTTATCTAACGGGTGGCATCCCTAAGTCTAAATATTCCTGTTACATTGCACAACCTTCAATGTTATGTCATAATTATGTACAATTCTGGCAAATTAATTACGGCCTTTGTTAGGAATAAATGGACTTCACACAGTCCGCAATGAGCCAGTCGGCCCAAACTGCTGTATATACCCTGACTGCTTGTACGGAACACAAGAGAAGTGACATAGTTATAAGAAATTCATGTTAGCAGGCAATATTAACTAAATATGCAGGTTTAAAAATATATACTTGTGTATTGATTTTAAAGAAAGGCATTGATGTTTATGGTTAGGTACATTGGTACAAATGTGCTTGTTAAATCATCACACGTTTGTCGAAGTAGGCTGTGATTTGATGAGAAATTAACAGGCACCGCATCGATTATATGCAACGCAGGACACGCTAGATAACTACACATGGTTGATGATATTACTAGTTTAACTAGTGATTATGTTAAGATTGATAGTTTTTTCTAAGATAAGTTTAATGCTAGCTAGCAACTTACCTTGGCTTCTTGCTGCCCTCGCGTAACAGGTAGTCAGCCAGCCACGCAGGCTCCTCGTGGAGTGCAATGTAAGGCAGGTGGTTAGAGCGTTGTAACCGGAAGGTTGCAAAAACCAATCCCCAAGGTGACGAGGTAAAAATCTGTTGTTCTGCCCCTGAACAAGGCAGTTAACCCCCGTTCCTAGGCCGTCATTGAAAATAAGAATGTGTTCTTAATCTGACTTGCCTAGTTAAATAAAGGTGTAAAAAAATATATAATATTATTTTTTTTCAAATCGGCAAATCGGTGTCCAAAAATATCGATTACCGATTGTTATAAAAACCTAAAATTGGCCCTAATTAATCAGTCGACCTCTAGTATCTGTACTTTACTATTTATATTTGTTGACAACTTTTACTTTACTCCACTATCTATATGTACTTTTTACTCAGATACATTTTCTCTGACACCCAAAAGTGCTCGTTACATTTCGTATGCTTAGGTAGAATAGCAATATGGTTCAATTCATGCATACAGTGCATTCAGAAAGTATTCAGACCACTTCACTTTTTCAAAAAAATGTTTTACAGTACAGCCTTATTCTAAAATGGATTAAATTGTTTCCCTCAATCTATACGCAATAGCCCATAATGACAAAGCAAAAACAGGTTTCATTTTTTTTTTTTTGCTAGTGTATATATATATATATCACATTTACGTAAGTGTACAGACCCTTTACTCAGCACTTTGTTGAAGCACCTTTGGCAGAGATTACAGCCTCGAGTCTTCTTGGGTATGACGCTACAGGCTTGCCACACCTGTATTTGGGGAGTTTCTCCCATTCTTCTCTGCAGATCCTTTCAAGCTCTGTCAGGTTGGATGGGGAGCATCGCTGCACAGCTATTTTCAGGTCTCTCCAGAGATGTTCGATCGGGCTCTGGCTGGGCCGCTCAAGGACATTCAGACACTTGTCCCGAAGCCACTCCTGCGATGTCTTGGCTGTGTGCTTAGGGTCGTTGTCCTGTTGGAAGGTGAACTTTCGCCCAGTCTGAGGTCCTGAGTGCTCTGGAGCAGGTTCTCTGTACTTTGCTCCGTTCATCTTTCCCTCGACCCCGACTAGTCTCCCAGTCCCTGCCGCTGAAAAACATCCCTACAGAATGATGCTACCACCACCATGTTTCACTGTAGTGATGGTATTGGCCAGGTAATGAGCGGTGCCTGGTGTCCTCCAGACGTGACGCTTGGCATTCAGGCCAAAGAGTTCAATCTTGTTTGTCATGGTCTGAGATTCCTTTAGGTGCCTTTTGGCAAACTCCAAGTGGGCTGTCATGTGCCTTTTACTGAGGAGTGGCTTCCCTGGCCACTCTACCATAACGGCCTGATTGAGTGACCATCAGGTTCTTGGTCACCTCCCTGACCAAGGCCCTTCTCCCCTGATTGCTCAGTTTGGCCGGGCGGCCAGCTCTAGGAAGAGTCTTGGTGGTTCCAAACTTCTTCCATTTAAGAATGATGTAGGCCACTGTGTTCTTGGGGACCTTCAATGCTGCAGAAATGTTTTGGTACCCTTCCCCAGATCTGTGGCTCGACACAGTCCTGTCTTGGAGCTCTGCAGACAATTCCTTCGACCTCATGGCTTGGTTTTTGCTCTTACATGCACTGTGGGACCTTTATATAGACAGGTGTGTGCCTTTTACTGAGGGGTGGCTTCCGTCTGGCCACTCTACCATAAAGGCCTGATTGGTGGAGTGCTGCAGAGATGGTTGTCCTTCTGGAAGGTTCTCCCATCTCCACAGAAGAACTCTGGAGCTCTGTTATTTCACTGTGTCCCTCCTTGTTATTGTTTTGCAGTCTTTCGGATTCATTCATATATTTCTCTATTTCTTACTCTTTTATTTCTTTCTATCTCCAGGAAACCACCAAGCTCCTCCAGTATCCCGTCTTCCAGACACATACTAAACCACCACCACAAACACACCACCCATCACCCTTATCATGCAGACAGTCTAGGTCTGTCTCCCTGGCTGTGACCCACCCAAGGCTGAGGCAGCTTCTCCTACAGAGCTCCACACCCCCAGGGGTACCCTCACAGAGATGGCTGATTCAGACCCCTCGTCCCCCTCCGATCCCCCACGGCCACTGAGCTCCCCCCGCACCCCTCTCTCCCTATCCTTCCCCTTCCTCAGGGAGGGAAGTCGGGTATGGGAGAGGGAAAGGAAACCCCCCCTGATGCCAGGCGAGCTGCCCAGCCCTTTGCCCACCAAACGCACCCGCACATACTCAGCGTGAGTAGGAATAATCTGTGGTGATAGTGAGTGTGTTTGTGCATGGCCTTGAGTGTGATCTATGAGGCTCTGGTCACTATCAGGGACTAGGGAGCCATTTTGGATGCAAGTCCAGAGAAAAGCCTGCATGGGTTAATGTTGTTTCTCTCCTGTGTGTCTCTCTCAGTACGGTGCGGGCCAGATCAGGCCCAGTGTATAAGGGTGTGTGTAAGACCTTCTACAGGTCCCAGGGTCATGGCTTTATAAAGCCCTCCAACGGTGGAGAGGACATCTTTGTACACATCTCTGAGTGAGTGATTCTGAAGTGTTAGGATTCAATTATAATCTACAACACACTTTGGGACTGAAGTGTTATTCCAATATGCGTTGTACCTAATATCATATTTTATAATCACAATACACCTTATTGCTTTATCATATATTCATAAACTTTAATGTCCTAGACCTAAAGAGGCCTGGATTCTCTCATAACGTTCTCCCCCTCTCCCTTTTTTAGTATCGATGGAGAATACGTGCCGATGGAAGGTGACGAGGTCACGTACAAAGTCTGTTCCATCCCCCCCAAGAACCAGAAGATCCAGGCGATGGAGGTTGTCATCACCCACTTGGCCCCAGGAACCAAGCATGAGACCTGGTCTGGACAGATCATCAGCTCCTAGACCTGCATCTGCAAAGAGGCAGTGTGGGGAAGAGTGGAGGATGGGGGTTGGGAGGGAAAGTGGGAAGGAGCCTGGAGAGGTAAAGGAGGAGGAAGGAGGAGGGAGTAGTGGAGTCCAGGGTAGGGAGATAAGGTGGGGGAGGAAGGAGCCTAGAGAGGTAAAGGGGGAAGAAGAAGGAGGAAGTAAACAAGCACAGGGAGCAGTGGAAGGAGTGATTACGTGAAGGTGTAACCCTGGGGGTTGGAATGTGGTAATATAAGGCTTAAGACAGCGTTAAGTAGGTTTCAGTTGGAATGTGAATGAGGAAAAGTTAAATATTTAAGTTAGGAAAAGGGTTGAGTTTAAATTGGATTATAGGTTGATGGTTTATTTAAGATTATTTAAGATGGCAGGAGTCTAGTACGTTTAATAAGACACTGCTGTAAAGGAAAACTGTGAAACAAAGAGCAACAAACCTTCCTAAATTATGTTTTTATTCATACTTTTGATTTATTTATTTAATTTTTATTCGTTATGACAAGTGAGGTAGATATTGTTGATAAGATTATACATTTGTGTTTTAATGCCAATATATGCCTGGTCTAACCCATCGCACAATTCACTCTGATGATACTGCCCTGGTAACGCCCACTCCTTCAGTCTAATGTTGACCAATGACCATTTATTAATCTTTGTAAGAGTTATTGATGATTACTATGAGGTTCAAAACTCCTTTTTTAAAATCATTAAAACACATGTTATCCATAGTAATAGACAAGAAATGAACATGTACTGTTGTCAATAGTCTCATACTTTCATCATGCAGTTTTAGCCTTTTTTAAACATAATTAGGTTTATATGCATTGTTAATACCATGTTTTATTTATTGTGACTAAATTATATAATACTATGTCTCTTCTTATGTTGGGAAACTGTTTGAAGTTTCATTGTGTTCTAGAGCACTTTTTATGTCAAATCACTGTGACTAGTGTGTTGTCATTAGGATAAAAAGTTACTACTGTATTATTCACATTCCTGTGTGAAATTGTTTATTATTTGCATGAATAAGTTAACCTGTAGTCCAAAATAGGTTATTAGCAATTCAAATATTGCTTCAGAAATTGCTTATTAGAACGGCATGTAACATCGATAGTCCATTAGAGGGCAGACAAGGACAAGTAATCTTCAACCAATTTTGGAGAAACTCGAAGGCACACACAGTACTTCACAAAACAGGTCAACTGTGTGGAAGTGTGTCAACCTCTTTAAAGTGGGGATGAAGTAATGGTTAACCCTGACCATAAAGATATTGTCCATCATGCAGTATCTGGGCCTCTCCACTTTGCACTGTAAACCCAAGATAGATAAGCCGTGATGACACAGCTTTGGTTGAATACATGGAAAAGATCTAAATCTTTCATTTTTTTATGGGGATGTCAACTTTGCAATCTATCCTCCAAACCAACATAAAAAACACAATGAAAAAATGAATACACACAAAGAGCTCAGTAGAAACAGCTGATGAGATGTACTGGTGGTCAGTAATCAGACTTAAACCTGCTATTATGCATTTACCCTAAAAAGGACATTGTGCCCCAGGTATACGATAACAACACACTAACGCACTACACACACACACCTGGACACGTGCATGAACGAACCTATAAATGCACGCGCGTGCACACACCCATGGACTCATGCATGAACGAATGAACAAACAAGCTAAGACAGAAGAACTAAGTAACGTTAAACCCAATGGTCTGTCCTCTTCACTTGTCATTTTTTTATGTATGAGCTTTGTTTCTGCAGGTTACAGGTGTGTGGGAAATAAAGTCATAGCCAGACAGAATGATCTACAACGAGATGAGCTGATAATGAGTTCTCACCTTTTGGCAGTAGCCAGGCATTTGTGAGTTCTGTGACTGAGTAAACAAGTGTGTATAATATGATCAGATGACTTCAGAATGTCCAAATTGAAGCAAAAAGGACAGTGTTTGGGAGGGATTCAGGCCTCTGGTTGTATCAGCACAGTAGCCTTTAGGAAGCATACTTGTAATGGTAGGAGTGCTCCTAATCTCAGCTTGTTACCTGTATAAAAGACACCTGTCCACAGAAGCAATCGATCAATCAGATTCCAAACTCTGCACCATGGCCAAGACCAAAGAGCTCTCCAAGGATGTCAGGGACAAGATTGTAGACCTACTCAAGGCTGGAATGGGCTACAAGACCATCGCCAAGCAGCTTGGTGAGAAGGTGACAACAGTTGGTGCGATTATTCGCAAATGGAAGAAACACAAAAGAACTGTCAATCTCCCTTGGCCTGGGGCTCCATGCAAGATCTCACCTCGTGGAGTTGCAATGATCATGAGAACGGTGAGGAATCATCCCAGAACTACACGGGAGGATCTTGTCAATGATCTCACGGCAGCTGGGACCATAGTCACCAAGAAAACAATTGGTAACACACTATGTCATGAAGGACTGAAATCCTGCAGCGCCCGCAAGGTCCCCCTGCTCAAAAAAGCACATATACATGCCCGTCTGAAGTTTGCCAATGATCATCTGAATGATTCAGAGGACAACTGGGTGAAAGTGTTGTGGTCAGATGAGACCAAAATGGAGCTCTTTCGCATCAACTCAACTCGCCGTGTTTGGAGGAGGAGGAATGCTGCCTATGACCTCAAGAACACCATCCCCACCGTCAAACATGGAGGTGGAAATATTATGCTTTGGGGGTGTTTTTCTGCTAAGGGGACAGGACAACTTCACCGCATCAAAGAGACGATGGACGGGGCCATGTACCGTCAAATCTTGGGTGAGAACCTCCTTCCCTCAGCCAGGGCATTGAAAAATGGGTCGTGGATGGGTATTCCAGCATGACAATGACCCAAAACACAAGGCAACAAAGGAGTGGCTCAAGAAGAAGCACATTAAGGTCCTGGAATGGCCTAGCCAGTCTCCAGACCTTAATCCCATAGAAAATCTGTGGAGGGAGCTGAAGGTTCGAGTTGCCAAACGTCAGCCTCGAAACCTTAATGACTTGGAGAAGATCTGCAAAGAGGAGTGGGACAAAATCCCTCCTGAGATCTGTGCAAACCTGGTGGCCTACTACAAGAAACGTCTGACCTCTGTGATTGCCTACAAGGGTTTTGCCACCAAGTACTAAGTCATGTTTTTCAGAGGGGTCAAATATTTATTTCCCTCATTTAAATGCAAATAATTTATAACATTTTTGACATGCGTTTTTCTGGATTTTTCTGTTGTTATTCTGTCTCTCACTGTTCAAATAAACCTACCATTAAAATTATAGACTGATCATTTCTTTGTCAGTGGGCAAACGTACAAAATGAGCAGGGGATCAAATACTTTTTTCCCTCACTGTATAGGGGAGGTAATCAGTGATGTAATGGAGTCCAGGTGTGCCTCATGATGAAGGTGTGCCCCCCCCCCACGCATGGTTCCAGCCGCAGGATGACGCCAACCAGAGAGACGGCCTCGAGGACTCGACGGCGAAGGTGGCAATCACAGATGATGTTGGGAACCAGAATGTCCTCCACTGGAACCCAACACCGCTCCTCTGGGCCGTACCCCTCCCAGTCCACCAGGTACTGGAGCTGATCCCCATGACGTCGGAAGTCCAGTAGGGATCTGACGGCATTGGCCGGAACCCACTCGATGTCCAGGGGGGGCGGATGGGTGCCGTGGGGGACAGCATCAGCTAAGGTACCAGAAACCAACGGCCTGAGAAGGGAGACATGAAAAGAAGGTGAGATACGGTAGTCACTGGGAAGCTGTAACCTATACGTCACTATGTTGATCCTCCGGAGAACCTTGAACGGCCCCACAAACCGGGGGCTCAGCTTCTTGCAGGGCAGGCGGAGTGGGAGGTTCCTGGTAGAGAGCCAGACACCTCCCCAGGATGGAACACAGGGTACACACTGCAGTGGTGGTCTGCCTGCTCCTTCTGACAGTGGACAGCGCGTTGGAGTCTCACGTGAGCATCGCTCCACACTTCTGCGCGCCTGCACCACTCATCAACTGCAGGAGCTTCGGTCTGGCCCGGGGTCAACGGAGCCAGGGCCGGCTGAAAACCCAGAACACACTAGAAGGAGGTCAGCCCAGTGGAGGAGTGACATAGCGAATTCTGGGCGTACTCTGCCCATGGAAGGAATCGGGCCCACTCTCCCTGCCAGTGACTCATCAGAAACCTCCCCAGCTCCTGGTTCATCCTTTCCACCTGCCCATTGGACTGAGACCTATTCCCGGAAGCGAGGCTGACTGTGACCCCAAGCTTCTACATAAAGGCTCTCCATACCCGTGATGTGAGTTGGGGGCCATGGTCAGAGACGATGTCCTCTGGAAGGCCATAATTCCGGCCATAAGACCTGCTGGAAAAGTGCCTCAGAGACCTGGAGAGCAGTAGAGAGACCAGAGAGAGGGATAAAATGACAGAATTTCGAAAATCTATCCACAACCACCAAAATGGTAGTGAAACCGTCAGAGGAGGGGAGATCAGTAACAAAGTCAATGGATAGATGAGACCAGGGATGCTGAGGCACGGGATGAGGAAGGAGTTTCCCTGCTGGAGCGTTGCAGGGGACATGGTTTGGGCACATACAGAACAGGAGTTGACGTAGTGAGTGATGCCCTGCGCCAAGGTGAGCCACCAGTACTTTTCAGAGATAGATTGGGTAGTGTGAGAAATACCTGGATGTCCAGCGATGACAGCTGTTTGTGCCCAGGTCAGCCGCCTATCTCTTATCCCGTGGGAACGTAGATGCGCTCAGGAGGACAGTTAGTGGGTGCGGGGCCCCCTCTCCAGAGCCTGTCGGAGGTCCACATCTACATCCCATACCACAGGGGCTATGACTCGAGAGGATGGGATTATAGGTGCATTCTGGACAGGACCCTCTCCCAAATCGTAGAGACAGGACAGGGCATCAGCCTTCGTGTTTTTTTTAACCTAGGCAATACGTAACCTGGGCGATACGTCAGTGTGAAGTCAAATCTTGTGAAGACAAGGGCCCACCTTGCTTGGCTCCACTCCTCTAATGCCAACTTCACCACCAAGAGCTCTCGATCACCGACATCATAATTCCTCTCTGCAGGGGACAGAGTAATTTGCACACGGATACGATTTCTGTGGATTACCTTGTCGTTGAGACAGAACTGCCCCGACACCCATCTCTGAAACGTCCACCTCCACCACAAAGGATATCGTGGGATTTGGGTGTTTGAGCAATGGGGCGGAAGTGAAACGTTCCTTCAGTAGACGGAAGGCCTCGTCAGTTGCTGGGCTCCACATCAGCCTACGGGGGCCACTCTTGAGGAGAGAGGTGAGAGGAGCGGCGACGGAGCTGAAGTTCCTGATGAAATGGCAGTAGAAGTCGGAAAACCCCAAAAACCATTGTAACCCCTTTATGGTGGTGGGGACTGGCCATGACCTGACCGCATCTATCTTCTTGTTGTCCATCCTCACTCCCTGCAGGCTGATTTGGTAGCCTAGGAAGGAGACAGGCTTCTGATGAAACGGTCACTTCTCAGTATTGACAAACAGGTGGTTAGCCAGGAGGCATTCCAGGACTGATTGAACGTGAGCGATGTGATCCTCCAGGGTAGCCGAGTAGATGAGGATGTAATCAATATACACAACCACCTGGAGTCCAAGCATGTCCCTGAACACCTTGTTGATGAATGCCTGGAACACTGACGGAGCATTGGTTAAGCCAAATGGCATCACCAAGTACTCGTAGTGACCATACATTGTGCTAAAAGCCATCTTCCATTCATCCACCTCCCGGATGCGGATGAGATTGTATGCACTCCGCAGGTCCAGTTTGGTAAAGAACTGGGCCCCGTGGAGCTGTTCGATGGCTGCAGGCCCCAACGTTAGAGGGCAATGGTACTTAGTGGTGATTTCATTGAGTCCTCTGTAATCAATACATGGACGTAACCCTCCATCCTTCTTGGCTACGAAGAAGAAACCAGCTGACGCAGGGGAAGTGGACGTGCGGATGAAACCTTGTTGGAGCGCCTCTTGGGTGTACTCTTCCATGGCCTGGGTCTCAGCCACCGACAGAGGGTAGCTGCGTCTGCGCGGGGCGCAGAACCTGCAAGCAGGTCAATGGCACAGTCCCACGGGTGATGAGGAGGAAGACAGGTGGCGCAGGTCTTGGAAAATACCACCCGAAGGTCCTGGTATACCTCCGGGATGTTAGGCTGAAGGGCAACCACATGACTCTCAACCGACATGGACCACATGGGATGGGGATGCAGGTCCTCTGCCATTCGGTTGACCAGTCTGTGAATCTCTTCCTCGACCATGAGATGGAGCTGCTCTTCCTCCCGGGGAAGGACTGCCCGTTCCATGATCTCGCCATCACGGTTGACAACTCCATTGTGTCCTCCTCCCAGAGTGCTAAGAGCCTTGGCGTGACCCTGGACAACACCCTGTCGTTCTCCGCTAACATCAAGGCGGTGACCCGATCCTGTAGGTTCATGCTCCACAACATTCGCAGAGTACGACCCTGCCTCACACAGGAAGCGGCGCAGGTCCTAATCCAGGCACTTGTCATCTCCCGTCTGGATTACTGCAACTCGCTGTTGGCGGGGCTCCCTGCCTGTGCCATTAAACCCCTACAACTCATCCAGAATGCCGCAGCCCGTCTGGTGTTCAACCTTCCCAAGTTCTCTCACGTCACCCTGCTCCTCCGCACACTCCACTGGCTTCCAGTTGAAGCTTGCATCTGCTACAAGACCATGGTGCTTGCCTACGGAGCTGTGAGGGGAACGGCACCTCCGTACCTTCAGGCTCTGATCAGTCCCTACACCCAAAGAAGGGCACTGCGTTCATCCACCTCTGGCCTGCTCGCCTCCCTACCTCTTCGGAAGCACAGTTCCCAATCAACCCAGTCAAAACTGTTCGCTGCTCTGGCACCCCAATGGTGGAACAAGCTCCCTCACGACGCCAGGACAGCGGAGTCAATCACCACCTTCCAGAGACACCTGAAACCCCACCTCTTTAAGGAATACCTAGGATAGGATAAAGTAATCCTTCTAACCCCCCCCCCCCTAAAAGATTTAGATGCACTATTGTAAAGTGGTTGTTCCACTGGATATCATAAGGTGAATGCACCAATTTGTAAGTCGCTCTGGATAGGAGCGTCTGCTAAATTACTTAAATATAAAATGTAAATGTTCAGGCTCTGATCCAGGGTGTTCACCGAGAGGGAGGGAGGGAGAGAATCGACGCGAGCAGCGACGCTCTCGAAGTAGGTTATCCAGACGGATGGCCATCGCAATGAGTGCGTCCAAGGAGAGGTTGTCGTCTCGACAGGCCAGTTCCATCTGGACCTCCTCATACAGACCTCTTCTGAATAGAGTACGAAGAACCGTCTCATTCCATCCGCTGTATGCTGCTACTGTCCGGAAGGTGAGCGTGTACTCAGAAGCTGTCTGGTCCCCCTGCTGTAATTGGAGTAGCCGCGCACTCCCCTCTCTGCCCTCCGGTGGATGATTGAAGATACATTTGAACAGAGCCATGAACCCCTCATATGAATCTAGCTCCTCCTCTCCTCTCTCCCAGACGGCCGTGGCCCATTTCAACGCACGCCCAGTCAGCAGAGAAATAACCGTGGTAACCTTGGACCTCTCGGTGGTGGGGGCTCCCATCTGGTGCGCTAAGTAGAGGGAGCACTGAAGTAGGAAGCCACGACATTTAGATGGGGTGACGTCATATTTATCCGGGAGGGCATCGCTGACCTGAGCGGGTTGCTGAATGGGCTGTTAAGTTGGTTCGCTGGATCGACTGGTTGTAGGCTATCCTCCGCTAGTTGACAGCAACGCCTCCCGTCTATGTTTGAGATGTTGCACACTGCGAAGAACCTCTTCCATAGCCGTCCCCAGTTGTGCCAGCTGGTCATGGTGTTGACGTAGAAGTTATCCCTGCTGGTCGACCGTCTGGGAGATATTCTGTTTTCCTGCTGCTTCCATTGTTTGAGTTAGTATTCTGTAAAGACACTGAGAGTCGAGAAGCAGGTGGTACGTTTAATAAACCAACACACATGGAATGAGACAACAGAGTAGTGGCATCTTAACATAGACACAGAAACAATACTGACTGGGGAAAGAACCTAAGGGAGTGCCAGATATAGGGGAGGTAATAAGTGAGGTAATGGAGTCCAGGTGTGCCTCATGATGAAGTGCAGGTGCACGTAATGATTGGTGCAAGGTCCGTAATGATGGATTCCAGGACCGGTGGTTAGTAGGGGAGGAGAGGGAGTAGACGTGACACATACAGTGGCAAGAAAAGTATGTGAACCCTTTTGAAATACCTGGATTTCTGCATAAATTGGTCATAAAATTTGATCTGAACTTCATCTAGGTCACAACAATAGACAAACACAGTCTGCTTAAACAAATGACACACAAACATTTATACGTTTTCATGTCTTTATTGAACACACCGTGTAAACATTAACAGTGCAGTGTTGAAAAAGTATGTGAACCCTTGGATTTAATAACTGGTTGACCCGCCTTTGGCAGCAATAACCTCGACCAAATGTTTTGTGGATCAGACCTGCACAGCGGTCAGAAGGAATTTTGGACCATTCCTCTTTACAAAACTGTTTCAGTTCAGCAATATTCTTGGGATATCTGGTGTGAAATGCTCTCTTGAGGTCATGCCAAAGCATCTCAATCGGGTTGAGGTCAGGACTATGACTGGGCCACTCCAGAAGGCACATTTTCTTCTGTTGAAGCCATTCTGTTGTTGATTTACTTCTGTGTTTTGGGGCGTTGTCCTGTTGCAGCACCCAACTTCTGTTGAGCTTCAATTGGAGGACAGATAGTCTAACATTCTCCTGTAAAATGTCTTGATAAACTTGGGAACACGTTTTTCCGTCGATGATAGCAAGCTGTCCAGGCCCTGAGGCAACAAAGCAGCCCCAAACCATGATGCTCCCTCCACCATACTTTACAGTTGGGATGAGGTTTTGATGTTGGTGTGCTGTGCCTTTTTTCTCCACAAATAGTGTTGTGTGTTCCTTCCAAACAATTCAACTGTAGTTTCATCTGTCCACATAATATTTTGCCAGTAGCGCTGTGGAACATCCTGTTGCACTTTTGCAAACTTTAGACGTGCAGCAATATTTTTTTTGGACAGGAGTGGCTTCTTCCGTGGTGTCCTCCCATGAACACCATTCTTGTTTAGTGTTTTACGTGTCGTAGACTCGTCAACAGAGATGTTAGCATGTTCCAGAGATTTATGTAAGTCTTTAGCTGACACTCTAGGATTCTTCTTAACCTCATTGAGCATTCTGCGCTGTGCTCTTACAGTCATCTTTGCAGGACTGTCACTCCTAGGGAGAGTTGCAACAGTGCTAAACTTTCTCCATTTATAGACAATTTGTCTTACAGTGGACTGATGAACATGAAGACGTTTAGAGATACTTTTTAAACCCTTTCCAGCTTTATGCAAGACAACAATTCTTAATCTTAGGTCTTTTGAGATCTTTTTTGTTCCAGGCATGGTTCACATCAGGCAATGCTTCTTGTGAATAGCAAACTCAAATTTTGTGAGTGTTTTTTATAGGGCAAGGCAGCTCTAACCAACATCTTCAATCTCGTCTCATTGATTGGACTCCAGGTTAGCTGACTCCTGACTCCAATTAGCTTTTGGAAAAGTCGTTAGCCTAGGGGTTCACATACTTTTTCCAACCTACACTGTGAATGTTTAAATGATGTATTCAATATAGACAAGAAAAATACAATAATTTGTGTGTTATTAGTTTAAGCACACTATGTTTGTCTATTGTTGTGACTTAGATGAAGATCTGATCAAATTTGATGAGCAATTTATGCAGAAATCCAGGTAATTCCAAAGGGTTCACATACTTTTTCTTGACACTGTATTTCAAACAGTTTTACTAACTTTGCATTTATTTATTTGTCTGCTGGGAAATTCATACCCTGTCTGTGACCTATAGCCCACTTGGATCTTCTTTGAAGAAGTAGGGGAGGAGCAAAATGGCTGCAGCAACTCCACGACCATACCCCTCCTCTCCGTTTCTGCAATGATTTAGTCGGCCATTATGCCATATCCGGACAGAATGTTTCCGTCCACATCCATCTGTCCGCATCTCATTTCAGAGTAAATTTTTAAAATAATGCATCATCAATATATCTTGGGTTCAGATGACAGTACTTGGCTACGTTACATTAGTTGTGCTTGTTACCATTTCTTTCTATCAGACTTTTTGTCTACTTACAATGGCTGACAAACAGAGTGCTGGATACTGTTTTAAGATGTCCTTGGTGCCTTGTTCCCTAAACCCTAGAACCACGTTCTCTCTGTTGTAGTCCTTTTAATTTTGTCTTGTAGGGAACTTCTGTTCAGTCTCTTTTTTTGGCACTCCACCTGCATCTTCTCAACATGTAACTTCTGACTGAAGGAATCTTCACTAGTCTCAATCTAAAATCGAATATAAATA
Organism: Salmo trutta; assembly: GCF_901001165.1. Taxonomy (NCBI): domain Eukaryota; kingdom Metazoa; phylum Chordata; class Actinopteri; order Salmoniformes; family Salmonidae; genus Salmo; species Salmo trutta. The sequence continues at coordinate 21,013,891 of NC_042966.1, forward strand.
TCATCAAATATTGATACGTACAGAATCAAACACTATCAAAGTAAATAGAAAAAGGCAATATGTTCCATATTCACAAAGCGTCTGAGTGCTGATCTCGGATCAGGTCCCCACCTGTCCATACAATCATATTTATGATCATAAAAACTGATCCGGGATCAGCGGTTCGACTTTGATACACTGAATATTGGCCATTATTTGTATGAAGTTACCTTGGCTATTTTGGGCATATTTTGGGCTGTGTTCTACTCCCTTCACAGAACAGCGCAAACTGTCTCTAACCAGAATAGAAGCTACAACCTAGCCGTAATATTAAAGCTGATCCACCCCGTCATTAAAAAAAATATACAAATACAAATAAATTGGCTGACGACACAACAGTGGTAGGCCTGATCACCGACAACGATGAGACAGCCTATAGGGAGGAGGTCAGAGGCCTGGCAGTGTGGTGCCAGGACAACAACCTTTCCCTCAATGTGAGCAAGACAAATGAGCTGATCGTGGACTACAGGAAAAGGAGGGCTGAACAGGCCCCCATTAACACCACCGGGGCTGCAGTGGAGCAGGTCGAGAGTTTCAAGTTCCTTGGTGTCCACATCACCAACAAACTATCATGTTCCTCGTGAAGAGGGCACGACAACACCTTTTCCCCCTCAGGAGACCGAAAAGATTTGACATGGGTCCCCAGATCCTCAAAAAGTTATATAGCTGCACCATCGAGAGCATCCTAACCAGTTGCAACACCGCCTGGTATGGCAACTGCTCGGCATCCCACCATAAGGCGCTACAGAAGGTAGTGCGTACGGCCCAGTACATCAAGCTTCCTGCCATCCAGGACCAATAGTACCAGTCAAAAGTTTGGACACACCTACTCATTCAAGGGTTTTTCTTTATTTTTACTATTTTCTACATTGTAGAATAATAGTGAAGACATCAAAACTATAAAATAACACATATGGAATCATGTAGTAACCAAAAAAGTGTTAAACAAATCTTTTAGATTCTTCAAAGTAGCCACCCTTTGCCTTGATGACAGCTTTGCACACTCTTGAAACTCTCTCAACCAGCTTCATGAGGAATTATTTTCCAACAGTCTCAAGGCTCAAGGAGTTCCCACATATGCTGAGCACTTGTTGGCTGCTTTTCATTCACTCTGTGGTCCAACTCATTCCAAACCATCTGAAATGGGTTGAGTTTGGGTGATTGTGGAGGCCAAGTCATCTGATGCAGCACTCAATCCCTCTCCTTCTTGGTTAAATAGCCCTTACACAGCCTAGACGTGTGTTTTGGGTCATTGTCCTGTTGAAAAACAAATGATAGTCCCAGTAAGTGCAAACCAGATGGGATTGCGTATCGCTGCAGAATGCTGTGGTAGCCATGCTGGTTAAGTGTGCCTTGAATTCTAAATAAATCACAGACAGTGTCACCAGCAAAGCACCCCCACACCTCCTCCTCCATGCTTCATGGTGGGAACCACACATGTGGATATAATCCGTTCACCTACTCTGTGTCTCACAAAGACATGGCAGTTGGAACCAAATATCTCAAATTTGGACTCATCAGACCAAAGGACATATTTCCACCGGTCTAATGTCCATTGCTCGTGTTTCTTGGCCCAAGCAAGTCCCTTCTTCTTATTGGTGTCCTTTAGTAGTGGTTTCTTTTCAGCAATTCCACCATGAAGGCCTGATTCATGCAGTCTCTGAGCAGTTGATGTTGAGATGTGTCTGTTACTTGAACTCTGTGAAGCGTTTATTTGGGCTGCAATCTGAGGCTGTTAACTCTAATGAACTTATCCTCTGCAACAGAGGTAACTCTGGGTCTTCCTTTCCTGTGGCGGTCCACATGAGAGCCAGTTTCGTCATAGCGCTTGATGGTTTTTGCGACTGCACTTGAAGAAATTTTAAAAGTTCTTCAAATTTTCCGCATTGACTGAGCTTCATGTCTTAAAGTAATGATGGACTGTCGTTTCTCTTTGCTTATTTGAGCTGTTTTTGCCATACTTTGAACTTGGTCTTTTACCAAATAGGGCTATCTTCTGTATACCACCCCTATCTTGTCACAACACAACTAATTGGCTAACTTTTAACAAGGCACACCTGTTTATTGAAATGCATTCCAGGTGATTTCCTCATGCTGGTTCAGAGAATGCCAAGAGTGTGCAAAGCTGTCATCAGTATAAAATATATTTTGATTTGTTTAACACTTTCTTGGTTACTACACGATTCCATATGTGTTATTTCATAGTTTTGATGTCTTCACTATTATTCTACAATGTAAATAATAGCAAAAATAAAGAAAAACCTTTGAATGAGTAAGTGTGTCCAAACTTTGACTGGTACTGTATGTTAATGTCATTATTTGGCAACAGTTACAACACACCTATCTTATCTAATTAAAATGAGTTTGTTAATGACACGTTTTTTTCTACATTGCATATGTGGTGTAGATTTCAAAAAGACGATAGTGTTATTTTTGAGATGCTCAGCTTTATAGAATTAATAAATACTGATAAAGTAGTGGAAATGTGATCATAATTTGTTCTCAAATGGAAATCCTACAGATTCCCATATTTCAATGAAAACCTCATTTAAATTAGTTCAGATAGGTGTGTTGTACTGGATATTGTATGTTAAAAGCCCTGTGTGAGTATCCCTTGCCAACAGACAAAGAGCTATCATTGGTTCACCAATCAGGGCGTTGATTGGCTTAGCATCAGTAACAAGGCATGATGTATAATGAAACAATTTCTTGGGGGGGGGGGAGAATGTTTCTTTGGTTCCTTTAGGCGACGTCCTGACAACTGATACACAGGACATTTTCTTGCAACGTTCCCATGAAACTTGTCTAGAACATAAATATCTTATGTTCTGAGGACATGGCAACCATGTTCTGTGTATGTTTGGTGGGACGTTGATGGAATATTCTCCTATCCCTCAGAAAACTGGACACATGAATGTTCTTGCAACGTTCCCATAAAACGTGTCTAGAACATTAATATTATATATTCTGAGAACATGGTAACCACGTTCTGGGTACGTTCTGTTTGACATTAAGGGGAATGTTCTAACTCTAACGCCAAAATATCCTAAAAAGGTTCTCAGAAGGTTTTTTCTAACATAGATAGAATGTTCCCCTAACTAACAGAAAGCTGCACACTCAAACATTAGGGGAACATTACGTGTAACATTACAAAAAATATCTTTCTCCCCTTGAGTTGTTAGCTGGGCAGTCATTAAAGCTGCAGGGAAGATTACCCCATTAAGGGAGGGCAATAACAGTGCGACGGGCTTGAGAAGGTGAGTAGATGAAACACACAATCCGGCCACTTTTATTACCAGGAGGAGAAGATATCTATGATGCAGTTTATGGCCCTATAAACCTTTGGTCTTGCCATGGGTCTTGTTCCTCCTCTTTTCTCTCTCTATCTCTCTCTCTCTCTCTCTCTCTCTCTCTATATATATATATATATATATATATATATGAATACATATAAATCGCTCTCTTTCTCTCTCTCTCTATATATATATATATCAGGTCCTTTGAGATCTTATCTCGGCTGCCATTTGAAACAGATTTTAGAATTTCCAGACTTTCCAATTAGAAACCACCATTTCCCATTTCCTGTCTTACCATTTGATTTGATTTGATTTATTAGGATCCCCATTAGCCGACGCCAATGGCAACAGCTAGTCTTACTGGGGCCCGACACATAACAAAATAATACATTATAGGCAAAACACTTTACAATTTACATACATTTAAAAACATGAACATGTAGTGTGTATGTGTGCATCTATCCGTTACACATACACTGACTTTATTTAAATATAGGTTAAAATAAAAAATATATAAAAAGTACAGTACATGTCAGTACATACACACAACAAGTAGTTCACATGGAGGAGAGGCGTTGTGCCATGAGGTGTTGCTTTATTTGTTTTTTTTAAACCAGGTTTGCTGTTCACTTGCGCTATATAAGATGGAAGGGAGGCCCATACATTATTCGAAGTGAAGTCAGGTGGATGCCACATTACCCATTTGATGCTGTTGACTCCAGTCATTTTACCCTATAGGCCTACAGGCCAATGGACGTGTACTAGCCTGTGTGTATTGTCCATGTGGTGGTTGTGTGATGTGAAGTGTGCAGTGTGTCTGAGTATTGGTTTATACGGACCTTGAACAATGAATGGTGAGGAAGTTGTTGACAGACCAACCCATCCCTCAGACTATGTGTCGATTCCAGTTGTTCATTAACAGGTGAGTTAAGAAAGCACAGGTGAGTTGACGAATCTGAGCGGAACAAAGCAGGTGTGTAAATCCATATATCCTTGTTTTGAAACAAAGCAGTCGATTAATGAAAGAGTCGTTAAATGAATGAAAAACGTTTGAGACATTCAGAGAAGTAACTACATTTTTATAGACTGTTTTTCACACACCAATTTTGTTTTCTTTTCCAACTGGAAAAAGTACATGTGCTGAATGGAATATATATTGCGTGAGAATATTGCGATATTTGGAATACAGAATAAAAGGGATGACAAGTAACTTTTTACTTTTTGGAATTATTAGAACATTTCTGGCAAATGGATTTATCAACCCACAGCTCAATGTCTTGTCATTGAACATCTCCACAACATAATTAGTACCAGTACAGGTCATCTAGACTGGGAAATCCAAAGACTCGCCTTATGAAAAATAGGAACATTCATTAGCTTATACATTAAGTCCTCAGAATGGCTTATAGAGGTTGGTGGGTGTGTGTCTGCTGGATGGTGTTGATCGCAGGCCGATGCGAGACGATATACCCTCACTGTCTGGATGGGATCATGATGAACGTAGTTCTGCTGGATGACGACATCTCTCCCTGGAGTATGACATTTGTCCGTAGCGCTGTGGAGAGTGCGATCCAGCTCGACGCTGAACTCCCTTGTAAAAGCTGTCCAAATGGTAAATGTAATCATAATTTAAAAACTGTAAATGAATAGAGAGTTTGCACAGGGTGTTCAAGTCCCACCGTGGCTGAGCCCCCTTAATTGGTAGTGTACAATTATCACATATAGCAGGCTATAAAAAACAACATTGGTTTATAAGGATATCCTAGGCCTACATTGTGTTATAGATGTAAGGACCTTAGCCTAACCTAAATATTTCTAGCTTACTTTCTTGTGTTTTAAGTTATCTTATCAGCTCAGATTTGATGTTCTGCTGAATTACTATCTGTGGGTCCTTAATCTTTGTTGCCATCATTATGGTGTATTGCCGTTTTCTTTTCCAAGGAGTGAAGCAAAACCTGACTGCAAACTTCCTTGGGCTCAAGACTAGTTTGTACAGCAAGAAAGGCTGCCAAAGCAGCACCTGTGAGGTGGTGGAGACCTTGAAGAACCTAACTGTGAGTGTTAACCAACTCACACACACACACACACACACACACACACACACACACACACACACACACACACACACACACACACACACACACACACACACACACACACACACACACACACACACACACACACACACACACACACACAAACAAATATTCACATATCTAAGCTGCTTCTCCTTTGTTTCAGAAAACAGGCCAGGAGGGCTGGGTTTTGCTGGGGCCCACCTGTACCCATGCAACCTTTCAGATGGTTGAGTAAGTGTTGTGTTGCCGTGACACCCTTTCTCTTTTACTTCCTCTATATATATTGCCCTCACCTTTATTCAACTTGTTTACTCTTGTAGTTACATTTTAATAACACAGTAATTCATTACATACTGTTGTGTCATTCTCCCACTCTCCCCTGTGTGTGTCTGTCTGTCTTTCTGTCTCACATACCCTCCATCTCTCTGCCCGTCTCCCTCTCTTTCTCTCGCTGTCTCTCTCTCTGTCTCCATCCCTCTTTCTTTCTCTTTCTCTCCCTCTCGCCCTCCCTCAATCACTCTCTCCCTCCCCTATCAATGTCCCAGTCAAGAGGTTGGTCTGAAGCTCCTCATGCCCATCATCTCAGCAGGCAGCTTTGCTCTGTCCTGTGACTACAAAGACAACCTGACCCGCATATTGCCCCCTGCACGCAAGATCTCCACATTCTTCACAAAATTCTGGGACTTCAACAACAATATCAAACCCAAGTGGTCCACAGCCTTCCTCTATAAGAAGCAGGAGAACACTGAGGACTGCTTCTGGTGAGTGATTTACTTGTGGGTCGCTTGTGAGACATTTGTGAGCTGTTTGTGAGTTTCCTTTGAGTTGCTTTTGAGTCACTTGTGTCCGGACTTGTCAGTTCTATAGGTGTAATATGCTGGAAAAGGGTGAAGGTGGATATTAATTGACAAGTGATTCCGTAGGCTAACAGACAATTTGATGACTGAGATGATTTATTTGTGTATATTATATTAACTTAGATGTGATGTTGATACTGATATCATTGTATTTCCCCATCCCTCCTCAGGTACATCAATGCACTTGGTACAGGCTCAGCTCACTTTTCCTTACATGTCAAAAATACCCAAGTTATAACCAAAGCGGAAGACCTTAGAATGGCATTAAACTCCAAAAAGAGGACAAGCAATTGTAAGTAAACCCACATCATCTCACTCCTTTCACAAATCTGGAGGATTGGCAAATAGATAGCCCACCAGGGGGAAGGCCAGCAATGGAGTGTCCAGAACATTTTGAATGGGGTGGACAAGGTGGGGCACAGACCCAGTTTATGGTGGCCATAACATTTGCAAGGTGGATTTTTTTGTATATAATTATGATGGTTCAACGCATTAAATGCTTCAGCTTAGCGTTGGTACATTTTACAGTTCAAATAAATCATGAATCAATTCCAAAAGTCTTGTTACAGTGTTTGCATTCAAGGTCAGGTTTCATAAAAGGGTATTAGCATACAGCAGTAAATTCACTTGAAAGTGCCATCACAAGTGCAAATTACACTGTGACATTCGGGGGCTCTCTACTTTTCTAATTGGACGTCCTATGTGTGCATAGGAGCGAATTTTATTTTTTTATGGGCTTTATAGTAAAGACGGAATTTAACTGTAAATATGTATTTCATTTTAATATGTCATGAACACAACCAGTCATTATGTTTTCATCTGATTGTCAAGTAAATCACTTTCAACAGTAGGTTAAATACAGTAGGTTACCTGCATACGTTCGTCTACTTCAAAATAAGTCCAACGTCTGAACAATTTTTTTATTTATTTAATTTAACCTACCTACGCCGGCGATGCTGGACTGTGCGCCGCCCTATGGGACTCCCAATCACGTCCAGATGTGATACAGCCTAGATTCGAACCAGGGACTGTAGTGACACCTCTTGCACTGAGATGCAGTGCCTTAGACCGCTGCGCAAGTCGGGAGCGAAATGCACTGTGCACCCGCCATTTGAATGGAATATCTATGACAAACACCATAAGTGTATTGACATTCAGCCTTCAAAGTGGTGTGCATTCATGGAGAATTTGTTTTACAATTTAAAAAAAAACAATGTAGAAAATAATTTATCACTCGTGTCTATCCGTGTTTCATAATATTCCTTCAATTCGCACAAGGCTGAATACATTTCCCCAGAGAAAGTATCTGAGCGAACAGCTCCCCTCTGTCTTAGTATATGTAGCCCATGTACTTTTGAAGTCTGAAGTTTACATACACTTAGGTTGGAGTCATTAAAACTCGTTTTTCAACCACTGCACAAATTTCTTGTTAACAAACTATAATTTTGGCAAGTCAGTTAGGATATCTACTTTGTGCGTGACACAAGTAATTCTTCCAACAATTGTTTACAGACAGATTATTTCACTTATATTTCACTGTATCACAATTCCAGTGGGTCAGAAGTTTACATACACCAAGTTGACTGTGCCTTTAAACACCTTGGAAAATTCCAGAAAATTATGTCATGGCTTTAGAAGCTTCTGATAGGCTAACTGACATAATTTGAGTCAATTGGAGGTGTATCTGTGGATGTATTTCAAGACCTACCTTCAAACTCAGTGCATCTTTGCTTGACGTCATGGAAAAATCAAAAGAAATCAGCCAAGACCCCAGAAAAAAAATTGTAGACCTCCACAAGTCTGGTTCATCTTTGGGAGCAATTTCAAAATGCCTGAAGGTACCACGTTCATCTGTGCAAACAACAGTACGCAAGTATAAACACCATGGGACCATGCAGCTGTCATACCGCTCAGGAAGGAGACACGTTCTGTCTCCTAGAGATGAACGTACTTTGGTGCGAGAAGTGCGAATCAATCCCAGAACAACAGCAAAGGACCTTGTGAAGATGCTGGAGGAAACAGGTACAAAATTATCTATATCCACAGTAAAACGAGTCCTATATCGACATAACCTAAAAGGCCGCTCAGCAAGGAAGAAGCCACTGCTCCAAAACTGCCATAAAAAAAGCCAGACTACGGTTTGCAACTGCACATGGGGACAAAGATCGTACTTTTTGGAGAAATGTCCTCTGGTCTGATGAAACAAAAATAGAACTGTTTGGCCATAATGACCATCGTTATGTTTGGAGGAAAAAGGGGGAGGCTTGCAAGCCGAAGAACACCATCCCAACCGTGAAGCACGGGGGTGGCAGCATCATATTGTGGAGGTGCTTTGCTGCAGGATGGACTGGTGCACTTCACAAAATAGATGGCATCATGAGGCAGGAAAATTATGTGGATATATTGAAGCAACATCTCAAGACATCAGTCAAGAAGTTAAAGCTTGATCGTAAATGGGTCTTCCAAATGGACAATGATCCCAAGCATATTTCCAGAGTTGTGGCCAAATGGCTTAAGGACAACAAAGTCAAGGTATTGGAGTGGCCATCACAAAGCCCTGACCTAAATCCTATAGAACATTTGTGGGCAGAACTGAAAAAGCATGTGCGAGCAAGGAGGCCTACAAACCTGACTTAGTTACACCGGCTCTGTCAGGAGGAATGGGCCAAAATTCACCCAACTTATTGTGGGAAGCTTGTGGAAGGCTACCCAAAATGTTTGACCCAAGTTAAACAATTTAAAGACAATGCTACCAAATACTAATTGAGTGTATGTAAACTTCTGACCCACTGGGAATGTGATGAAGGAAATAAAAGCTGAAATAAATCATTCACTCTACTATTGTTCTGACATTTCACATTCTTAAAATAAAGTGGTGATCCTAACTGACCTAAGATGGAATTTGTATTAGGATTAAATGTCAGGAATTGTGAAACTGAGTTTAAATGTATTTGGCTAAGGTGTATGTAAACTTCCGACTTCAACTGTATGTGGACACCTGCTCGTCAAACATCTCATTCCAAAATCATGGTCATTAATACGGAATTGGTCCCCCCTTGGCTGCTATAACAGCCTCCACTCTTCTGGGAAGGCTTTCCACAGATGTTGGAACATTAATGTGGGCACTTGCTACCATTCAGCCACAAGAGCATTAGTGAGGTTGGGCACTGATGTTGAGCGATTAGGCTTGGCTCGCAGTCGTTCCAATTCATCCCAAAGGGGTCGATGAGGTTGAGGTCAGGGCTCTGTGCAAGCCAGTCAAGTTCATCCACACAGATCTCAACAAACCATTTCTGTATGGACCTCGCTTTGTGCATGGGGGCATTGTCATGCTGAAACAGCAAAGGGCCTTCCCCAAACTGTTACCACAAAGTTGGAAGCACAGAATTGTATGGAATGTCATTGTATGCTGTAATGTTAAGATTTCCCTTCACTGGAACCAAGGGGCCTAGCACAAACCATGAAAAACAGCCCCAACCATTATTCCTCCTCCACCAAACATTACAGTTGGCACTATGGATTTTTGCATGTAGCGTTCTCCTGGCATCTGCCAATCCCAGATTCGTTTGTCGGAGTGCCAGATGGTGAAGTGTGATTCATCACTCCAGAGAACGGTTGGCATTGCGCATGTGATCTTAGGCTTGCGTGTGGCTGCTCGGTCACGGTTGCAACACTCACTCGGTAGTGAGTGTTGCAACCGAGGACAGACGATTTTTGTGTGCTATGCACTTCAGCACTCGCCGGTCACATTCTGTGAGCTTTTGTGGCCTACCACTTCGTGGCTGAGGCGTTGTTGCTCCTAGACGTTTCCACTTCACAATAACAGCAGTTACAGATGACCGAGCAAGTTTTAGCAGGGCAGAAATGTGACAAACTGACTTGTTGGAAAGGTGGCATCTTATGACGGTGCCACGTTGAAAGTCACTGAGCTCTTCAGTAAGGCCGTTCTACTGCCAATGTATGTCTATGGAGATTGCATGGCTGTGTGCTAGATTTTATACACCTGTCAGCAACGAGTGTGGCTGAAATGGGTGTCCAAATCATTTTGGCCATGTAGTTTATCTGATGCTGTCTGGCCAAAAAGAATATGACTATTTTCTATACTATTTTTGACCAGACAGCATCAGATACATGGGCTACACATACTATGGGTTTTGTATCGCTCGCTCGGATGCTTTCTCAGGTGAGATTGATGTCAGTGTCCGTCTCGGTCAAAGTTATCAAAATATTCAGAGACCAATCAGGCCATTAAAGGCCACGATATATATGTCTCTCTCTCTCTCTCTCTCTCTCTCTCTCTCTCTCTCTCTCTCTCTCTCTCTCTCTCTCTATATATATATATATATATATATATATATATATCTCACTCTCTCCTCTTCACTGACTGTGCAGTGTTCATAGTGTGTGGGACACCAGGAGATATCGTTGACCTGAAGAATGGAACTATGGAGGTTGATCCTAGTGTTGTCTTCATCCTGGTCGATCTTTACAAGTTAGTCCCCTCTCTCTCTCTCTCTCTCTCTCTCTCTCTCTCTCTCTCTCTCTCTCTCTCTCTCTCTCTCTCTCTCTCTCTCTCTCTCTCTATCTGTCTCTCTGCCTCTCTCTCTCTCTCTCTCTCTCTCTCCCCAGTCTGTTATTTGTGTTTGCATTTTTTCATCTGGAAGAGTTCAACGAGGCTTAATACTGTAATCGCCTTGCTTGTCAGAGAGCACCAGTGTTTGCAGTGTCATTGACAATGCACCCATGACTCCCCACAGTGATAAGTACTACACCAATAAGTCCTCTATCCCTGCTATGAAGAACGTGTTGGTTCTCACCATGCCCAACACTAGGAACTATACTGTGGACACAGACCTGGGCAACAACGTGACGGTGAGACACCCTGCTGGGCTGGGGCCCTGTCTATCACTGTACTCTGAGGTTGCATCCAAAATGGCATCCTATTCCCTATGTACTGTACACACTAAAAACAAATGGTTCTATATAGTGCCAAATAAGGGTCAATTGGCTTGTAACCATAGCAGATTACTTTTTGGTGCTAAATAGAGAATTTTTTTGAAGGTTCTATAAAGAACCATGCTCATAAGGTTCAACATGTAACAAGTATGGTGCTATAAAGAACCATTTCCAACAGTACCGCTATGGTTACAACCCTTTTAGGGGCTACTTTATGAAGAAAGGTCCTATATAGAACCTTTCTCAATCTCAAAGTTTCATTGTAGATCTTTTTGAAGAACCATACAGGGTTTTTTATTCTGGTTAGCCATATGATATTGTTAAAATTCCATAGGTGTTATAATTGTATTAATTGACAAGTTGAATCAGGAGTTCTAGTTCTGGAACTGCTTCGGATCCCTAAGAAGAGAATTGAGAACCACTGATTGAGTCAAGTGCTCTCAATTGACACAAAGTCATACGTGAGTCTTTCACAAGACACCGACACTGGCCATAGTCATATATAACATGTAATGGCACTACTGCCCTAAATGTTTACATTAAGAATCTCAGAAAACATCCTACAAAAAATTATTTTGCTTTTTTTATTTTGCTTTTAACAAAAAAGATTACATAAACTGGAATGACACTCACTCACAGTTGCACAAAAAGAGCTGTGAGCAATCCATGCCCCAAACTATTATAATGAACTGCTGCCCCTACATTTCAATTATCACTAAAGGAGCAAAAAGTAATGTACTACTTTTGACCAGGGTGCAATCAATCTCCGCTCTCTCCAGATGAATGACTACATGGCAGCGTACCATGATGCAGTGCTGCTGTTTGGTCAGGTGATGAGAAAGATCTGGAGCAAGCCCGAGTCTGAGCTCAACCACACGGAGGTAGTCAATATCAACCACTTCAGAAACATCTCATTCGATGGTAAGAGACCAAGAAACAACACATAAAGCCATGTGGTCTGGCCTGGACTTATGGTCACCTGTGTGTGTGTGTGTGTGTGTGTATGTCTATGTGTGTGTGTTTGTGTAGTTCTGTAGATCTGTTTAGTGTAAGCTGTGTATATGTGTTTCCATAAAGGCATCGCAGGCCACTACAAGCTGGATGACCATGGGGACAGAGACGTGAATTTTTCAGTCATTTACACCACCACTGACAACAAGGTAGGTCAGCTATCATCATTTACATTTTAGTAATTTAGCAGATGACTTAAATCATTCTATCGTGTCAATTTGAATGTTTTAACACTTTCCCTGTCTCCTCCGCAGTATGAAACTTTATTTATATTCAACACTGTCTACAACTACACCAACATCGTCAACAGTAAACCATCCTTCATCTGGGGCAGACATCTCCCAAATGACACTCCAGACCAGGGTAAGGGTTAAACTAAAGCTGAGCGAAATGCACAGAAATCCATATCACGATAAATTGCCTGAATTAATTCAGTAACAATAAATACAATTATAAGTTTATGACATTAATGTGCACCACAGTTTTTTATGATCCTTTAAACTACTACTACTAGTTAGATGGTTGTAGCCATCACTTGTTCCATTAACAATCACCCATATTAGCTAACTTATTTAATTTTAAACTTCAAATTTCTCTAGTATACGCTACAGTGCATTCGGAATGTATTCAGACCACTTGACTTTTTCCACATTTTGTTACGTTACAGACTTATTCTAAAATGGATTAAAATAATTGTTTTCCTTATCAATCTACACACAATACCCCATAATGACAAAGCAAAAACAGGTTTTTAGAAATGTGTTAAAAATAAAAAACAGAAATACCTTATTTACAAAAGTATTCAGACCCTTTGCTATAAGACACGAAATTGAGCTCAGGTGCATACTGTTCCCATTGATCATCCTTGAGATGTTTCTACAACTTGATTGGAGTCAACCTGTGGTAAATTAAATTGATGAGACATTATTTGGAAAGGCACACAACTGACTATATAAGGTCCCACAGTTGACAGTGCATGTCCGAGCAATACCAAGCCATGAGGTCGAAGGAATTGTACGTTGAGCTCCGAGACAGGATTGTGTCGAGGCACAGATCTGGGGAAGAGTACCAAAACATTTCTGCAGCATTGAAGGTCCGCAAGAACACAGTGGCCTCCATCATTCTTAAATGGAAGAAGTTTGGAACTACCAAGACTGATCCTAGAGCTGGCCACTCGGCCAAACTGAGCAATCGGGGGAGAAGGGCCTTGGTCAGGGAGGTGACCGAGAACCCGACGGTCACTCTGACAGAGCTCCAGAGTTCCTCTGTGAAGATGGGAGAACCTTCCAGAAGGACAACCATCTCTTCAGCACTCCACCAATCAGGCCTTTATGGTAGAGTGGCCAGATGAAAGCCATTCTTCAGTAAAAGACATGACAGCTCATTGGAGTTTGCCGAAAGGCACCAAAAGGACTCTCAGACCATGAGAAACAAGATTCTCTGGTCTGATGAAACCAAGCTTGAACTCTTTGGTCTGAATGCCAAGCATTGCGTCTGGAGGAAACCTGGCACCATCCCTACGGTGAAGCATGGTGGTGGCAGCATCATGCTGTGGTGATTTATTTCAGACCAGAGACTGGGAGACTAGTCAGGATTGAGGGAAAGATGAACGAAGCAATGTACAGAGAGATCCTTGATGAAAACCTGTTCCAGAGCGCTCAGGACCTCTGACTGGGGCGAAGGTTCACCTTCAACAGGACAACGACCCTAAGCACACAGCCAAGACAACACAGGAGTGGCTTCGGGACAATTCTCTGAATGTCCTTGAGTGGCCCAGCCAGAGCCTGTACTTGAACCCGATCGAACATCTCTGGAAAGACCTGAAAATAGCTGTGCAGCGACACTCCCCATTCCAACCTGACAGAGCTTGAGAGGATCTGCAGAGAAGAATGGGAGAAACTCCCCAAATACAGGTGTGCCAAGCTTGCAGCGTCATACCCAAGAACACTCTATGCTGTAATCACTGCCAAAGGTGCTTCAACAAAGTGCTGAGTAAAGGGTCTGAATACTTATGTGATATTGTGATATTTCAGTATATGTAATACAATAACAAAAATGTCTGAAATCCCGTTTTTGCTTTGTCATTATGGGGTATTGTGTGTAGATTGATGAGGGAAAAAACGATTTAATCAATTTTAGAATAAGGCTGTAACGTAACAGAATGTGGAAAACGTCAACAGGTCTGAATACTTTCCGAATGCACTGTATTTATCATTATGGACGATTTCACCAAAATGTCTGCGATAAGTGATCGGTATGGTCTGTCTTTCATTTTCGTTTTTCATCCCAGATCTGGTCGATAAGGGATGAAAAGAAAGATATGGGACAAGAACCAGTGTTGTGAGATCAGGGTGGCAGGTAGCGTAGGGGTTAAGAGCATTAGGTCAGCAATCAAAAGGTTGCTGTTTCAAAACCATAAGCAAACTAGATTATTCACCAAGTTGGCTTGGGGATTCGACAGCGATCTTAAGCAAGGCACTGAACCCTAAGTCGCTCAACTTCAATGTACAGTAATACCACCTAAATTACCCCCTTCCCTGCACACTCATTGAGAAATTGTATAGTTATGACGCAGTCCATTTTATTGGTCTCCTCATCATAATCATGCCCCCCCCCCACGTTTAGGGGTGCAGAACGTCATTGTCATTGGCTTAGGGGTCACTGTGGTGGTGGTGGCTACCATCGCATTCATCTTCTACAGGTAAGGCACAAGTTAGATTCACTTTAAATCTGCCATTTTGGTGCCTGATTCCATAGAGGGTTGTTTTATCTATCATGGTATGTTCAGGGTGACCATAGAAATATAATTACTAGAACAGGAATCCCCAGTCAAGTATAACTATTTTTATGAGGGAGACCTCTTACACTGTGTTGCTATCTGTTACCAGGCAGAACAGGAGAGAGCGCCAGGTGAGGAAGAGATGGTCTCACATCCACTCTGACCTCATCACCCCGCTGGAGTACAATGAACGTAGCCTGGTCTCCCTCAAGGTCAGCTAGTTCATCAGTATGTGGCGACCCAAAGCATGTCATCATTGTGCGATCTCAAAGTTAAGTCACATTCTCTAATACGTCTTCTAACTCCCGTCTATGTCCGTTTGTTTGTCAGATTGACGAAGACCACAGGACAAACAAAAGTTATATGATCCGCCAAGGACGCTACGATAAAAAGGTAACTCAAACTTATACAGCGCCTTCAGAAAGTATTCACACCCCTTGACTTTTTCCACATGTGTGGTGTTACAGCCTGAATTTAAAGTGGATTAAATAGAGATTTTTTTTCACTAACCTACATACAATAACCCATAATGTGAAAGTGGAATTATGTTCTTTGAAATTTTTACAAATTAATTAATTAAAATGAAAAGCTGAAATTTCTTGAGTCAATAAGATCAGGAGTAAAAATATGTATTTTTGTTTAAACTTTATTTAAGTAGGCAAGTCAGTTAAGAACACATTCTTATTCACAATGACGGCCTACCCCAGCCAAACCCTAACCCAGACGATGCTGGGCCAATTGTGCGCCGCCCTATGGGACTCACAATCACAGCCGGTTGTGATACAGCCTGGAATCAAACCAGGGTCTGTAGTGACACCTCTAGCACTGAGATGCAGTGCCTTAGCCCACCACTTGGGAGCTTAACAAGTTACATAATAAGTTGCATGGACTCCCTCGGTGTGGAATAATAATGTTTACATGATTTTTGAATGACTTCCTCATACATGCAATTATTTTGTAAGGTCCCTCAGTCAAGCAGTGAATTTCAAACACAGATTCAACCACAAAGACCAGGAAGGTTTTCCAATGACTCACAAAGAAGGGCACCTATTGCTAGATGGGTAAAAATACAAAAAAGCAGACATTGAATATCCCTTTGAGCATGGTGAAGTTATGAATTACTCTTTGGATGGTGGATCAATACACCCAGGCACTACAAAGATACAGGTGTTCTATTCTAACTCAGTTGCTGGATAGGAAGGAAACCGCTGAGGGATTTCACCATGAGGCCAATTGTGACTTTAAAAGAGTTAGAGTTTAATGGCTGTGATAGGAGAAAACTGAGGATGGATCAACAACACTGTAGTTACTCCACAATAATAACCTAATTGACAGAGTGAAAAGAAGGAAGCCTGTACAGAATACAAATATTCAAAAACATGCATCCTATTTGCAACAAGGCACTAAGGTAATACTGCAAAAAAACTGGCAAAGAAATTAACTTTTTGTCCTGAATACAACGTGTTTAAGGTTTTATTTAGTTAGTATTTATTCGCCCAAAGAAATTAAGTGAAAGACAAAACAGTGCAGATAAAAAAAACTGGTAGAAACAGTGTGCAGGTGAAGTTGGAAGCCCAAAAGGGCTTACAGTATATGAAAACCACACCACAAATATAAGTACAAAAAAATAGTTCAATCGGTTAAGCAAAGCATATTCATTATTTCATATTCATTATTATTCATTAATTGTACATGATATACTCAGTATATAATAAAAAACATGTTGTGTGTTAAAATAATTTTCTATCCTAATGATAATAATTAACAATCAATAAGCCTTGACTAATTCCCGAGGTTTGTAAGACAATGGGTTAATAATTAGGCAAGGACTCAGCTTTCTGCAAAAGGTCTTGTACAGAGAACGTTCTCTAGTTCATACACAAAACATCTTTATATACCAGGCTCCTCATTTACACACACACATTACACACTAAGGAGAGTTAATTGTTCTTCCCCAGAACTCTCAACACCATAATTCTTACCCAGCTGATAGTTTCAGTACTCTGAGATCAGGGAAACCTGGAGGGTTCAAGCTAGGTCAGGTCAACCACAGTTTAACAGTTCTTGATGTTTACTTAAACACACAGACCTCCATTTCTCTCTTATCCTAGTCAATCTCCTGAGACTTATGCTTAACCCTTTAGTTACTCATTCTACAGGCTATATATATCCATGCTACATAACTACTAATTAATCATGGATTATTGATTCATTTACCTTTATTAGATACTTCTCTTGTCAATGTGTTATATAGATGGATTTCAGAATTAACCTGGAAGAATCCATTGAAGGGTTTAGGTAGACTGTCTGGGAGTTATGAGTATTTTGTAGATGAAAGTGCATAATTAGCGTACATTAATGTCATCAATAGACAATAGATTAATTTTGTTAAACAAAGGTGCAGATGGAGCCAGGTAATTAGAGCAGGTGGCTAGTCTTGCAAATGTATTTTGTATGTTGAGTAACTTGTATAGGTAGGAGGCATATGTACTGGGGATATGGGATATGGGTAAATTAAGCTTTAGCGTAGAGTTAGGAAGCAAGCCTGATGAACCAAACCACCAATCTTTCTGATGATACCAACAGATTTCATCACTGTGTTTGGGGCAAATCCAATAGAACACATTACTGAGTACAACTCTCCATATTTTCATGCATAATGGTGTCTGCATCATTTATGGGTATGCTCATAATCGTTAAGGACTGGGGAGTTTTTCAGGATAAAAGAGAAACAGAATGGAGCTAAGCACAGGAAAAATCCTAGAGAAAAACCTGATTCAGTCTGCTTTCCACCAGATTCTGGGAGATGAATTCACCTTTCAGCAGGACAATAACCTAAAACACAAGGCCAAATCTACTTTGGAGTTGCTTACCAAGAATACAGTGAAGGTTCCTGAGTGGCCGAGTTACAGTTTTGACTTAAATCGGCTTAAAAATACATGGCAAGATCTGAAAATGGTTGTCTAGCAATGATCAACAACCAATTTGACAGAGCTTTAAGAACTTAAAAATTAATAATTGGCAAATGTTTTACAATCCAGGTGTGGAAAGCTCTTAGAGCTACCAACTTTTATCTCTCTTTTACTGGATAGAGCTAAACACTTGCCAGGACTTGGCCATTTTATCAGGAAGGTGAATAATCATTATACAAAGATGGTCAAATGGCTCTGTAACATGACAAATGATCAAATTAAATAGAGATATGAATGAGAGGGAGCATGGTTAAAGTTTTGATGTAAATCGGCTTGAAAATATATGGCAGGACCTGAAAATGGTTCTCTAGCAATGATCAGCAACCAGAACTTGACAGAACTTGAAGAATTTTGAAAAGAATAATGGGCAAATGTTGTACAATTCAGGTGTGGAAAGCTCTTCGAGACTTCCCCAGAAAGACTCACAGTTGTAATTGCTGCCAAAGGTGCTTGCACAAAGTATTGACTCAGCGGTGTGAATACTTATGTACATTTCTGTATTTCATTTTCAGTAAATGTCTTACAATTTATAAAAACAAGTTTTCACTTTGTCATTATGGGGTTATGTGTGTAGATGGGTGAGAGAAGATTTCATCCATTTTGAATCCAGGATATAACACATCAAAATGTGAAAAAAGAGAAGGGGTCTGAATTATTTCTGAAGGCATTGTATATGGCTCTTTATATGTGTATATATGTCTATATAGTACCAGTCAAAAGTTTGGATACACCTATTCATTCAAGGGTTTTTCTTTATTTGTACTATTTTCTACATTGTAGAATAATAGTGAAGACATCAAAACTATGAAATAACACATGAAATCATGTAGTAACCAAAAAAGTGTTAAACTAATCAAAATATATTTTATATTTTATATTTAAGATTCTTCAAAGCTTTGCACTCTCTTGGCATTCTCTCAACCAACTTCATGAGGTAGTCACTTGGAATGCCTTTAAATGAACAGGTGTGCCTTGTTAAAAGTTAATTTGTGGAATTCTGTTCCTTCTTAATGCATTTGAGACAATTGTGTTGTGACAAGTTATGGGTGGTATACAGAAGATAGCTCTATTTGGTAAAAGACCAAGTCCATATTATGCTCAAATAAGCAAAGAGAAACGACGGTCTATCATTACTTTAAAACTTCTTCGGGATCGGTGTCCCTTCCATGGGACAGTTGAGCTAATGTAGGCTAATGCGATTAGCATGAGGTTGTAAGTAACAAGAACATTTCCCAGGACATAGACATATCTGATATTGTCAGAAAGCTTAAATTCTTTTTAATCTAACTGCACTGTCCAATGTACAGTAGCTATTACAATGAAAGAATACCATGCTATTGTTTGAGGAGAGTGCACAATTTTGAACATGAAAAGTTATTATTAAACAAATTAGGCACATTTGGGAAGTCTTGATATAACATTTTGAACAGAAATGCAATGGTTCATTGGATCAGTCTAAAACTTTGCACATACACTGATGCCATCTAGTGGCCAAAATCTAATTTGCACCTGGGCTGGAATAATACATTATGGCCTTTCTCTTGTATTTCAAAGATGATGGTACCAAAAAAATTCAAGAGATGGTTGTTTTTTTTCTTTGTATTATCTTTTACCAGCTCTATTGTGTTATATTCTACTACATTACTTTCACATTTCCATACACTTCTAAGTGTTTCCTTTCAAATGGTACCAAGAATATACATATCCTTGCTTCAGGGCCTGAGGTACAGGCAGTTAGATTTGGGTATGTTATTTGAGGCGAAAATGGAAAAAAGGGGGTTAATCCTTAAAACATGAAGGTCAGTCAATCCGGAAAATTTTAAGAACTTTGAAAGTTTCTTCAAGTGCAGTCGCAAAAACCATCAAGCGCTATGATGAAACTGGCTCTCATGAGGACCGCCACAGGAAAGTGTTGTGGAATATTCTAATCAAGTGAGAGAGACTTTGTCATTTCTTCAAACAATCATCTTTATTCAATATCGATTAGTTATTGCAATAATGATGCTGGTCAACCCAACAGTCTTGCTGTTGGGCCGAGTAACCTAACCTTTACACAAATGCAGACACTAAGAATTCTTAGTCATTGCTGGTTCCACCCCTCCCATGCAGACCAAGGGGCAACATAAACCACTCTGGATTCATCCGGTCGTTATCTGCACGGGGTTGTTGTCTTAACCCCACCCTAGCTTATGTATTACCCTTGTTAGAACCAAGTATTGAGTTTATTCTTGTTAGAACCAAGTATTGAGTTTATTTGTTATAATTAATTGGTATTATATTTAAAAGGTGATTGAATTGCTCCCGAATTGTAATAATGTTAATGCATTTCTTTTGAATAAATATTTCTTTAATGTATAAGTGAATAGGTTGGTTTACTTTTAAGTTTAAGTTTTGACCAATAAGGTCGCTTGTTAAGCTGTGGCCAATGGGAGTTGACCTGGTTAACGAGAGGCCTGGGAAAAAAGAGAGGGAGAGAGATGTTGAGAAAAGGATGGACATTACATTATGACCGTTGGTGAAGAAAAATTATAAAAGAAGACGATAAAAATAGAACAAAACCCATACCTATCAAGTTTTGAAGGGAAATACCGATTTTATTTTATAAGAGAGTTGTTATAATTTTGATAAGAAAGACTTAGTAAAGACTGAAGCTATGGTCTCATCGTGGAGGTATTTGACAGCCTTGAGGTTAGCCTAGCATCGTGTGACACAGAGGGAGAATTGCTTGGGAAAGATTAACGAGTTCATGTTTCCATTGGATATCGGTTACTGCTAAAGAGTACTGTCTGCATTGGTAGCTGTGCTTGCTGTGGATCTTGTGAGGAAACCTGTAAGGAACTGCCCAACTTCACTGAGGGAATATCTACGAGTAGTGAGTAACCACAACGGTGGGGTGCTTCGGGACTTTATGTGTGTCGTAATTTTTTTGAGCTCCAACGCGCGCGAACAGGTTAAGCAAGCTTGAAATTATTTGGACATGGGTTGTGCACAACTCATTGGGGTTTATTATTTTAATTTATTTTTATGTGGTGCATTGAAAATGTAATAATACACATCTTGAACCTTATGTATGTTGCCTTGGTGGAGTCATTTACTGTTTCAATTTAATGCATGGGAAAGTATATCCTACAATAACAAAAATCTATAATAATTTCATCTGAAGTTAATACCCTATTTGTCATTACCCTAGATAGTTTACAACAGGGATTCTTGTTGGAGATGTCCTTCTCACCTAACATCCCATGCTGTTGAGATATTCTACGCAAGTTAATATCGTGAAAGCCAAATTCGAGCCTGGTGAGAGGGTTACACTTAGTTTCCCAGATGCCAGGAGGATTTAGAGACAATGAGGCATTGTTCTACTCCTAAACTATCTCTAGTAAAACACTTTCTTGTCTATGTAATGCATTTGTCAGCTCAAGCCATCTCTAGTGACCATACGCCCAGATTAGCTGCAGGGAACTAGAGTGGAGAGGAGGACAGAAATATCTTACTATTAGTTCAATATTAATTGTTAACCATTAATATCAAATAAATCAGGTAATACGTAATTTTTCTATCACATTCCCCACTTTTGAGATATCGCTCAACTTAAAAGAAAAATTACAATGTTTAAAAAGACATTGCAATATCGCAAAAAAAAAACCTCAGCAATCTAAGTCAGAGTACATTTTTCATCAGTATGAAACAAATCATCATGTTGATACTGAGCACACCCCCATTGGTTAGCATAGTAGAAACTAAAATTAGCATATCAAATCCAGGTAGTGACTCCCGGTTTAAGTAACATTTCTTCCATTTAGTGCCTAATGAACATGACCCAGGACAAGCATCATGATTCCACTATTTATAAGGCAACACCCATGGCTATGCGCCATTAGCACAAACCTGCTATAGTTCCTGAGTATTATAATTATCGTCAACAATTGCAATTTGGTAATGGATATAAATTAAATAGATTAGGATCAGTTTCACTCTCAGTATCAGAGTTCACCCTCTCCATTCACCAGGGCACGCTGAGAATAGTATCAATCTCTTTGGTACACAACTTCTTTACACATGTCACAATCAGCATAACAACAATCAAAACAATCAATCCATAATACATGAATTGCTTCACTCATAGTTATTAACATACTAAAAACTTACTCAAATCAATCAGTCAGTTTTTTTAAAATCATTCAGTTTCCAAATCATTAAACAAAACAATGAATTATCCAACCAAAATTTGGAATGACATTCTTCAGTGATTCACATTGGTTCTATCACTCAAAATTATAACCCTCAATTTAATACACATCAACACTGGCAGAATGAACATTTATTTTAACATACAATATATTTAACCTATAATTCCAGTATTAACTTTCTCATCATTATTATAATTACAGATCAGTATCTCAATGCATTCTCAGCCTAAATTACTATACATTTAGCAGTGTTTAGACCTCCTCAATCAACCTGATACCCCAAAATAAAACAATTTCAAACAAGTCTAAATCAATTACGGGCACAGTTGACCAACCCCCTCCCTTTCCCAACACTCTTCTGGCATTTCTTCATTTTTCTTCTTCAGATAGCTTCACAGTTCAAAGTGGATGGCCCATGACAATATCCCAATTTCAATGTCTCACCTGAGCCCCACCACAATGCCTATTATGTCTTGTCCATTTGCCCACTAGTATACCAGCAACATAAGATAAGTTTTGGAACAGATCTCTTTTCATGCTCACTCCACATGGATTTATGTTGCACTCCTGAGAGAAGGGCATGAGAGAAAAAGTAGTTGATATTGGACGCTGTACACCAGTTGCTGGCTCGGACTCAGATCTCTCGATAGAAGTGGTGCAGGACAGGGCCGTATTGAACGCCATTTCTTCAGCCGGTTAGAGGGCGTTTTGAGGTCCACACCATTTGGTCAAATGATCCCTTCCATGCATCTAGATACCATCTGTAGTCACAATCCATAATCTTGAGAAAGGACCGATCAGAACAACAGTTCAGTTAATTTCTGATTCAGAAAATCCAGACAAGCATTGACTGCATGACAAATGATTACTTTTCCAATATTCTTAATACCAATTTCTAAAACAAATGTCAAAGAAAATAACATCACATTCTGTTGAAACAATTTTTCCAAATTGGCTTATACTCCCCCTATGACACTGCCAACCTCATCGCAGAGTCATAGGATCAGGAAATAATTCCGATCATCCAGCAGACCCAATCTGGTGAGATTTATATCGAAACAAAACAGACAAACAACAATACACTCCTTCATACATCATTCAATACATTCCTACATATTACTCAAGGTGTGTAAACTTCAATCCAAAAACCTCAGACTGGTAATTCCCCCATTTTGACACATAACTCACAACGTGATCAATGTATAAAAAAACAACAACACTGCAAATCAAATTAGAATTACTACCCTTAATAACTCCATTACATTTATTTTTTACCCAGAACTTGATTCAAGGAATAGAAAAATAGACCAGAGACAGAACTAACCTTCTCGTGGTCCGAATCACACGTAACTACTAACTATAAACTTCTCCATAATTATCAGTATTATAAATTAACTTCAAATCATCATCCAATGTCTCTCAGCTTTCCAGCGAGGGTGATCAAACCACACTAGAAAGTCAGGACAGAGGTCAGAGGACATTCAAACCATTCAAATAAGTGTTTATTTCTCTATTAGACCAATTATTTAAAAACAGTCAAACATTTCATACATTTCGTATCCAAGGTCACAGTAAGTTTCTTCAGTACATTTCTTATCAAAAATAATTCACGTGTTCATTTAAAACTCCACATGAAAATTCCATGTGTGTGACACTTTAAGATATATTTTCTCTAACTGTGAAAAACCCAATAAAACCAAATGAAATAACATTTTGTTAGATTCTAGTTTGCTAACTCTTAAGCAATCCAAACAATTCAAATATAAAATTCTTACTTTCCAATTAACTTACTTTCCTTTGTTACCTTCACTAGTCTACATCTCTGTTTCCTTAAATTCAGAAATCCCTCTACAATCTCTACTATACTCTACCTCTGTCTTTCCGTCGAATGTTACTTTACCAGGTGAACAATTTTATTTTTAAATTTTAGTAAAAACAAACATAACTTCTGCTCACAGGGAGGACACTTTAATTACTATGTTACCTCTTGTTTCTCTGGTTGTACTTTCCCATATGATGCCTTGTGACCCTGCTCTACCAGTTTACTAATGTGGTGATGTAATTTTTCTATCTTGAAAGGAAAACCCAGAGTTACCTCTGCTGCAGAGAATAAGTTCATTAGAGTTACCAGCCTCAGAAATTGCAGCCCAAATAAATGCTTCACAGAGTTCAAGTAACAGACACATCTCAACATCAACTGGTCAGAGGAGACTGCGTGAATCAGGCCTTCATGGTGGAATTGCTGGAAAGAAACCATTACTAAGGGACACCAATAAGAAGAAACTTGCTTGGGCCAAGAAACATGAGCAATGGACATTAGACAGGTGGAATTCTATCCTTTGTTCTGATGAGTCCAAATTTGAGATTTTTTGTTCCAACCGCCGTGTCTTTGTGAGATGCAGAGTAGGTGAACGGATGACCTCCGCATGTGTGGTTCTCATCGTGAAGCATTGAGGAGGGGTGATGGTGTGGGGGTGCTTTGCTGGAGACATTGTCTGTGATTTATTTAGAATTCAATTCAATTTGACCACGAAGGAGAGTGATGGAGTGTTGCATCAGATGACCTGGCCTCCATAATCAACTGACCTTAACCCAGTTGAGATGGTCTGGGATGAGTTGGACAGCAGAGTAAAGGAAAAGTAGCCAACAAGAATGATTTATTTCAGCTTTTATTTCTTTCATCACATTCCTAGTTGGTCAGAAGCTTACATACACTCAATTAGTATTTGGTAGCATTGCCTTTAAATTGTTTAACTTGGGTCAAATTGTATTTATTTTATTTATTTCACCTTTATTTAACAAGGTAGGCCAGTTGAGAACAAGTTCTCATTTACAACTGCGACCTGGCCAAGATAAAGCAAAGCAGTGCAAAACAAACAACACAGAGTTACACATGGAATTAACAAACGTACATTCAATAACACAATAGAAAAGTCTATATACAGTGTGTGCAAATGAAGTAAGATTAGGGAGGTAAGGCAATAAATAGGCCATTGTGGCGAAATAATTACAAGCTAGCAATTAAACAGTGGAGTGATAGATGAGCAGAAGATGAATGTGCAAGTAGAGATACTGGGGTGCAAAGGAGCAAAAAAATAAATAACAATATGCGGACGAGGTAGTTGGGTGGGCTATTTACAGATGGGCTATGTGCAGGTGCAATGATCTGTAAGCTGCTCTGATAGCTGATGTTTAAAGTTAGTGAGGGAGATATGAGTCTCCAGCTTCAGTGATTTTTGCAATTCATTCCAGTCATTGGCAGCAGAGAACTGGAAGGATAGGCGGTCAAAGGAGGAATTGGCTTTGAAATATACTTGCTGGAGCACGTGCTACGGGTGGGTGCTGCTATGGTGACCAGTGAGCTGAGATAAGGCGGGGATTTACCTAGCAAAGACTTATAGATGACCTGGAGCCAGTGGGTTTGGCGACAAATAGGAAACGAGGGCCAGCCAACGAGAGTATACCGGTCGCAGTGGTGGGTAGTACAGTTGAAGTCGGAAGTTTACATAGACCTTAGCCAAATACATTTAAACTCAGTTTTTCAAAATTCCCGACATTTAATCCTAGTAAAAAATTCCCTGTCTTAGGTCAGTTAGGATCACCACTTTATTTTAAGAATGTGAAATGTCAGAATAATAGTAGAGAGAATGATTTATTTCAGCTTTTATTTCTTTCATCACATTCCCAGTGGGTCAGAAGTTTCCAAACACTCAATTAGTATTTGGTAGCATTGCCTTTAAATTGTTAAACTTGGGTCAAATGTTTCTGGTAGCCTTCCACAAGCTTCCCACAATAAGTTGGGTGAATTTTGACCCATTCCTCCTGACAGAGCTGGTGTAACTCCCTCATGATGTCATCTATTTTGTGAAGTGCACCAGTCCCTCCTGCAGCAAAGCACCTCCACAACATGATGCTGCCACCCCCGTGCTTCACGGTTGGGATGGTGTTCTTCTGCTTGCAAGCCTGCCCCTTTTCCTCCAAAGATAACAATGGTCATTATGGCCAAACAGTGGTCCCATGGTGTTTATACTTGTGTACTATTGTTTGTACAGATGAACGTGGTACCTTCTAGCGTTTGAAAATTGCTCCCAATGATGAACCAGACTTGTGGATGTCTATGATTTCTTTCCCGAGGTCTTGGCTGATTTCTTTGATTTTCCCATGATGTCAAGCAAAGAGGCACTGAGTTTGAAATACATCCACAGGTACACCTCCAATTGACTCAAATTATGTCAATTAGCCTACCAGAAGCTTTAAAAGCTATGACATCATTTTCTGGAATTTTCCAAGCTGTTTAAAGGCACAGTCAACTTAGTGTATGTAAACTTCTGACCCACTGGAATTGTAATACAGTGAATAATAAGTGAAACAATCTGTCTGTAAACAATTGTTGGAAAAATTACTTGTGTCATGCACAAAGTAGATATCCTAACCGACTTGCCAAAACTATAGTTTGTTAACAAGAAATTTGTGGAGTGGTTGAAAAACGAGTTTTAATGATTCCAACCTAAGTGTATGTAAACTTCCGACTTCAACTATACATACATACATATAAAGAGCGATATATACACATGTAGGTTAAAGCAACTACCACAGCTCAGGGACCGATACAGTGGTCTGGTCAGGTGTATTGTATACTCATGTTGCCAGACTCCTTCACTTTGACACTTGAAGAAGGATCTTGAGGGAGCTGGATATGGTCAGGTGTACTAAGGCTACTGTTGTTGTCAGGGTGATGAAGGTCAGGTTTACTGAGGCTACTGTTGTTGTCATGGTTTCAGATTGTGATCCTGAAGGAGCTGAAGCACTCGGACGGGAACTTTAACAAGAGACAGAGGATAGAGCTCAACTCGGTGAGTCACCGATTATACAGCAAGTTTGATAATGTCCGGTAGACTACTCAAGGGTATCAAGTATGCATTTTTACATGTGTCCATGTGGTATCTTTGTTTAGTTTTTAATATTTGATTTGATTATAACTCCTATTGCTTATTATATCCAACCTCCCTGATTTACAGCTTCTGCACATTGACTACTACAACCTGACTAAGTTCTACGGCACAGTCAAGTATGATCATGGTGTGTTTGGGGTGTTTGAGTACGGCGAGAGGGGATCTCTAAGGGTGAGAAACACACATGCAAGCACGCACGCACGCCCACATACACTTTCCCATTTGAACTTTTAACTTCTTCCTTCCTCAGTGTGTGCTGAATGACAATATTTCATACCCGGAGGAGACCTTCATGGACTGGGAGTTTAAGATCTCTGTAATGTACGACATCGCCAAGGTGAGCTGGCAACAACTCTAGTCTACACTCTGCTGTTGGTTTGTATGAGCTCAGAAAATGCCAACTCAGAGCAATTTACCGTAAGATGCTAAAACCTTAGCCAAGCTAAAACCCTATCCAAGAGTTTTTATCTTGTCAATATTGATATACATTTCCGAAGTGCTTTGATCCATTTGACAACATTGAGTCATTGAAATACAGTAGGCCTTTATTCAAAGACAAAACCTCCTCCCCTTTCTTCATCTCCGCAGGGTATGTCCTACCTCCATTCCAGTGACATCCAGGTCCATGGCCGTCTCAAGTCCACTAACTGTGTGGTAGACAACCGCATGGTGGTCAAGATTACTGGCTTTGGCTGCAACACCATTCTAAACCCAGGCAGAGGTAGGAACTATTACGTCGGTAGGGCTAGCTTGCTAGCATAGTTAGCATTCATGCAATACACATCCCCTGAGGTCTGTCTGTCCTAGGATGTCTCTTTCTGTCTTATACCTGTTCTTCCTCTTGTTTTTTTTTAACCTATCCTCCCCTATCCCCTCACTCCCTCACTCTCTTTTCCTCTCCATCCTTCCCCTCCTTTCTCTCCCCCATCAGATCTGTGGACAGCTCCAGAGCACCTGCGAAGACAGGGGATCTCCCAGAAGGGGGATGTGTACAGCTTTGCCATCATCGCCCAGGAGATAGTTCTCAGGAGGAAAACCTTTTACACCGAGGCCTACTCCGACCGCACAGGTTAAACACATTCCTATATAACACCTTATATAGAAATTCAGAACAGAATCATTGCATCAGCTTTGCTATACTGTAGTTACCCTTATTTAAAATGTCATCTTTGGCACTTTGAGTGGTCCTGCATTTAATTCTGGGGAAGTATCGACCCCTCCTGGTCAACTGTAACATTGTTCAGTTGAGCACAACATAATGTAGCAGATTACAAAACGCTCACACAAGTTGTTCTGTCTTCATCAGAGAAAATGGCCAGAGTGCAGTACCCTATGAAAATAACCTATTTCAGACCTGATCTGAATTTTGAGACTGCAGGAGAAAAAGAACTGGAGGTAAGATTGGCATTTGTTTGTGTGTTTGTCTGTCTGTTTGTGTGCAACTGTCACGTCCTGGCCAGTATATAAGGTTAATTGTTTTGTAGTTTGGTCAGGGCGTGACAGAGGGTATTTGTTTTATGTGGTTCAGGGTGGTGTGTTTGATTAAGGGTGTTTGATTTAGTATTTCCGGGGTTTTGGTTTATAGTCTGTTTATGTATTTCTATGTCTAGTCTGGTGAGTGTGTTTCTATGTTGGTTAATTGGGATTGGGACTCTCAGTTGAAGGCAGGTGTTGTCTATCTGCCTTTGATTGAGAGTCTCATATATAAGGGTGTGTTTGTGATTTGTGGGTGATTGTTCTGTGTAAAGCCCTATGCTTTGCCAGACTGTTATTTGTTCGTCTTCGTATTTTGTTATTTTGTATGTTCATTCTTATAGTAAATAAAAGTCAAGATGAGCATTCACGTACCTGCTGCATATTGGTCCACATTTTCTGATGACGATTTCGCACTATCGTCGGAAGACGAAGACAAGCGTGACAGCAACAGAGAGAAGGGGGGGTTTACAGTACAGAGAAAGGCAGATATAGAGATAGAGAGCCTGTAATCCACATTGGCTTGTTCATTTATTTTTTTCTGAGTGCCCCCAGGTGTACATGCTGATTAAGATCTGCTGGGATGAGGACCCAGAGCGAAGGCCTGATTTTAAGAAGATAGAGAGCTCATTGGGGAAGATCTTCAGGTACCAACTACCTACTTTTATCTCTCTTTTACTGGATAGAGTTAAACACTTGCCAGGACTTGGCCATTTTATCAGAAAGGTGAAGAATACATTTACAAAGATGGTAAAATGTCTCTGTAACATGACAACTGTTCAAATTAAATAGAGATATCAGTAAGACGAGCATGGTTATGGTTTGCAGTGCTTCTAAATAACTAACATGTAATTGCTGTAGAGCTGCACCCTTCTCTTTCATTTAACATACATTTGAGAAATCCCTCACAAGGGCAGCACCTACATTGAAAAGTGGCGCGTGTGTGTGTGTGTATATGTGTGTGTGACTGATCCTGTTCTTTTCTCCATAGTAACCTGCACAACCAGGCTAATGAGAGCTACATGGACAACCTGATCCGTCGTCTACAGATGTACTCCCGGAACCTGGAGCACCTGGTGGAGGAGAGGACAGCTCTGTACAAGGCTGAGAGAGACAGGGCCGACTGCCTCAACTTCATGCTGCTGCCTCGGTCAGTCGACAAACAACAACAACAACAACAACAACAACAAAAAGAAACAGATACCCGAACACAGTTCCATGTTCTTGTTTTATAAAGTGCAGTGTTTCGACCAGAAGGTCTTTGTCAGACTGCACAACCAGAAAACCACTTTAAGACCAGCAAATGACTTCTCTCTCTCCTCTCTCCAGTCCTGTGGTGCGTTCTCTGAAGGAGACAGGCATCGTGGAGCCGGAGCTGTTTGAGGAGGTGACGGTGTACTTCAGCGACATCGTGGGCTTCACCACCCTGTGCCAGTACAGCACCCCCATGGAAGTGGTGGACATGCTCAACGACATCTACAAGGGCTTTGACAGCATCCTCGACCACCACGACGTATACAAGGTTAGGGTTGAGGTTAGGGTTGAGGTTAGGGTTGAGGTTAGGGTTGAGGTTAGGGTTAAGGTTAGGGTTGTGGTTGAGGCTAGGCTTACTGTAAACCAAAACGTTTAGTTCAATAGCAGATGTATAGCTTCTATGTCTTCCATCTTGTCCTGTGTCAGGTGGAGACGATAGGTGATGCGTACATGGTGGCGTCGGGGTTGCCTCGGCGGAACGGTAACAGGCACGCGGTGGACATCTCCCGCATGGCCCTGGACATTCTGGCATTTATGGGGACCTTCCAGCTCAGACATCTGCCGGGACTACCTGTGTGGATCCGCATTGGGATGCACTCAGGTATCCGTAGCTCCTCAAGACCTATCCTGAATTCATAACACGTCCTTCTCTCTCCTCGTACATATCATCAATACAAAACCTCCTTGGTCTCTGCTCTTTCCTGTAACTTCCCTCACTCTCTCCTCCCTCTGTCTGTCATCAATACCTCCCTTAAGTCTCACTACTTGTTCCCTAGGCCCCTGTGCAGCAGGAGTGGTGGGGATAAAGATGCCCAGATACTGCCTGTTTGGAGACACAGTCAACACTGCCTCTAGCATGGAGTCAACGGGACATCGTAAGCAGGCTACAGGAACAAATATCCACACCAAATCTACACAAACATTTCATGTTCATATCAGCTGTTATGGCAGGTGAGTAAAATACAACTCTGTCTCTCTCCATCCAGCCCTGAGAATCCACGTCAGTCAGCCCACCATCAGCATCCTACAGAGGACAGACTGCAAGTTTGAGTACGAGAAGAGAGGGGAGACTTTTCTCAAGGTATGGACATGGCACATGCTGCTTTGCTTTTTGTCATGATAGATTCATACAGATTTTTTTGATGCCATTTGTACTATTTAGTACTCTTATCTACTGTGTTGAATATCATATAAGATTGTGTGTATGTGTATATATATCCCAGGGTAAAGGCACAGAGTTGACCTACTGGTTGACAGGTGAAACAGGAGAGGACTACAACCTGCCAACGCCACCGACAGCGTGAGTTAACCTGCTGCTAATTTATATGCTCCCCTATAACTTAGTAAAGAGAATGTACATCACTAGAGCTCCACGTCATCTTTAGATCTATCTATATTATTAATTTCTACATTCATGTCTTTCTTCCATTTTGTAGGGTAAACAGATATCATTAGAGCTACATATCTACAGTGCATTCGGAAAGTATTCAGACCCCTTTCCTTTTTCCACAGTTTGTTACGTTACAGCCTTATTCGAAAATTGATTAAATTATTTGTTTCCCTTACCAATCTACACACAATACCTGATAATGACAAAGCAAAAACAGCAAATGTATTAAAAATTAAAAACAGAAATGCCATATTTACATAAGTATTCAGACCCTTTGCTATGAGACTCGAAATTGAGCTCAGGCGCATCTTGTTTCCCTTGATCATTCTTGAGATGTTTCTACAACTTGATTGGAGTCCACCTGTGGTAAATTCAATTGATTGGACATGATTGGGAAAGGCACACACCTGTCTATTTAAAGGTCCCACAGTTGACAGTGCATGTCAGAGCAAAAACCAAGCCATGAGGTCGAAGGAATTGCCCGTAGAGTTCAGAGACAGGATTGTGTCGAGGCACAGATCTGGGGAAGAGTACTAAAACATGCAGCATTGAAGTTCCCCAAGAACACGGTAGCCTCCATCATTCTTAAATGGAAGAAGTTCCTATAGCTGGCCATCCTGCCAAACTGAGCAATTGGGGGGAAAGGGCCTTGGTCAGGGAAATGACCAAGAACCAGATGGTCACTCTGACAGAGCTCCAGAGTTCCTCTGTGGAGATGGGAGAACATTCCAGAAGGACAGCCATCTCTGCAGCACTCCACCAATCAGGCCTTTATGGTAAAGTGGCCAGACGGAAGCCACTCCTCAGTAAAATGCACATGACAGCCCGCTTGGAGTTTGCCAAAAGGCACCTAAAGGACTCTCAGACCATGAGAAACAAGATTCTTTCGTCTGATGAAACTAAGACTGAATTCTTTGGCCTGAATGTCAAGTGTCACGTCTGGAGGAAACCTGGCACCATCCCTACGGTGAAGAATGGTGGTGGTGGCAGCATCATGCTGTGGGTTTTTTTCAGAGGCAGGGACTGTAAGACTAGTCAGGATCAAAGGAAAGATAAACAAGTACAGAGAGATCTTCCAAAGGGACATCGACCCTAAGCACACAGCCCGGACAACGCAGGAGTGGCTTCAGGAAAAGTCTCTGAATGTCCTTGAGTGGTCCAGCCAGAGCCCAGACTTGAACCCAATCTAACATCTCTGGAGACCTGAAAATAGCTGTGCAGCGACACTCCCCATCCAACCTGACAGAGCTTGAGAGGATCTGCAGAGAAGAATGGGAGAATCTCTCCAAATACAGGTGTGCCAAGCTTGTAGCGTCATACAGAATAAGACTCAAGGCTGTAATTGCTGTCAAAGGGGCTTCAACAAAGTACTGGGTAAAGGGTCTGAATACTTATGTAAATGTTATATTTCAGTTTTTTTTTATAAATGTGCAAAAAAAACTGTTTTTGCTTTGTCATTTTGGGGTATTGTGTGTAGATTGACGAGGGGGAAAAACTATTTAATCCATTTTAGAATAAGGCTGACAAGTACATTTTTGGGGAAAAAGTCAAGGGTTCTGAATACTTTCCGAATGCACTGTATGTAGATCTATATAATTAACTCCTATGTCCTTGTCCTTCCCTGCAGGGAGAACTGCCAGCGTCTGCAGCAGGACCTGGCCCAGATGATCCAGGAGTGTCTTGAGAACCGCTCGCTGGGGTCAGAGGTCATGGAGAAGAGGAATACCCTGTCCACGAGGCAGAGGATGGTGGGGAGGGACGGAGGGGAGCAGGGGGGAGAGGAGGAGGATAACGATGACCAGCCAGAGTACCTCCATCTGGCTACGGTCAACAACTTCAGTACTTTATTGTAGTTATTTTGATAAGGAGAAATAGGGTTATTATGTTGTTTTTTTGTCTATTGATGTGAAAGTCTTCTCCAAACTTTTGCATCAATCATTCTTGGTTGTCAATTGAAGATTTCTCTGAAAACTAAAGTCACATGCAGATCTTGAGTTAGAATTCTGGCCTTTTGGAGAAACCACAAAGCTGTAGACCAACTAAGCACTGTACTGACATACTGGAAACCTTCCCCTCCACAACCTCAGCACTAGAAAGGTAAAAAATGCTAAGAAAAAAATACTGACCTTAGGTAGAACAACAAATAGCAAAAAGTACTTATTGTACCTTTAAGTGTTAAATAATTGTGTTGTCTACAATCAAATATTAAAATGATTAATCCTCATACATTTCTTCCTTTTAACTGATTGCAATATATGGGGACCCTTGTTGTGATAATATTTCATCCTGAAAATTAAAATAATTTATGGTTTAAAAACAAATGACATTGAAACTGTATTTATTTATGTGATTATATTTTATAGTTGTTGGAATCTTTCCTGTACAGCATGTTACAAATGTACTTGACGGGACTGAAAACATTGATCCATGTTTCATTGAGCCTGTTACAGTATATTGAGGCATTACAATTCCCATGTCACTGATGTCTGATAAGTTATGGGGGTGTATCTGAGTACATTGAAGTTTTAGTTAAAGGGGGTAGGAAGGAAGTTCTCACTCTCGCTGATTTTCTACAGTGAATTATAAATGATTATGCACAATTGTCTAACACATATTTACATTGTTTCGATTTTTTTTTTTAAACAAGAACATAGCATGACTGCTATTACGGTTATACCCATAAAAAACATCTGTATAAAGATAATGTATTGGAAAGCAAATCAACCCTGGCTATTGTAACAGCATTAGATGCCTAATAAAAAGAAATCAGGATCTGATCTATTGTCCGGGAACAAGTTAATGAGATGAACTACAGTGAAACCCATATACAGTACCAGACAAAAGTTGGGACAAACCTAACTTACTCATTCAAGGGTTTTTCTTTATTTGTACCCTGTTCTACATTGTAGAATAATAGTGAAGACATCAAAACTATGAAATAACACATATGGAATCATGTAGTAACCAAAAACGTGTTAAACAAATCAAAATATATTTTATATTTTTTTGATTCTTCAAAGTAGCCACCCTTTGCCTTGATGACAGCTTTGCACACTATTTTCATTTTTTTAACACTTTTTTGGTTACTACATGATTCCATATATATGTTATTTCATAGTTTTGGTGTCTTCACTATTATTCCACAATGTTGAAAATAGTAAAAATAAAGAAAAACCCTGTCCAAACTTTTGACTGGTACTATATACATACACGTATATACATACACGTGTATATATATATATATATATATATATATATAGATAAAATCTGTCATGCTCATGGATGAGTAGAACATTTTTTTTTTAAACATGCTGAGGAATACCAGGTTTTCAGCTCAAGTTCTGATGTCTTGGAAAAGCACAAACAGTTTGAGCTAAGGCTACAAACTAGAGTAGTCTCATTAAGGGGGACATCTCCTGATGCAAAACCACCAAAACATGAGGTCAATGCCAGGCACATGGCTAGACATGGAATACATTTTTTTAAACAATGATACTTAAAAACAGGAGAAAAACAAGATAAGCTTGTTTATAAAAAATATTTTACAGCAGTAATCATGATACTGAAAAAAACATGCAATTACAATGTCATGAAAATAAATAACCAAAACACATTTACAAAATACATTTAGTATAGTAATTTTGCAGTCCATTGACCGACTCAAACTAATTTTCCCAGAGACTTCGTACATGCCTATATTGTGTTGTTTTTGCTTGAAATCAAGGCACCCAAGCCTCGCGGTTAGAGAGGTAGCCCAGCAGTTAGGGAGGCGAGCCAGCAACTTGAAGTGTGTCCGGCGGTAAAAATCTTGTGCGAAGTGAGCTGGCAACATGAGGGTTGCTGGTATCAAATCCTAGATGCCACTGCCTGCCTTTGAGCAAGACACTTAACCCCCCACAACAACAGCGCACAGTTTGGCAGCGCCCACACACTGCTCTAAAAAAAACTGTATATGTATGCTTTCGATGAGTTGGGTTAAAAGCAGATGTCAAATTTTGGTTGGACCTTGTGTGCAATTTACCAATTAAGTGATCTTAATCCATATACTATGCTCTTTTTTTGATGACCAAAGCCAAACATTATATTCACAACGCACATGCACAAAAA
Organism: Salmo trutta; assembly: GCF_901001165.1. Lineage (NCBI taxonomy): Eukaryota > Metazoa > Chordata > Actinopteri > Salmoniformes > Salmonidae > Salmo > Salmo trutta. The sequence goes on from NC_042966.1 coordinate 21,049,245, forward strand.
CGCAATATTGCCTCCATGAAAGCTTTTAACTGAAATCAACTGAAATGGTGATCTGTGGGTATGTTGACATGCAGAGACTAGAATGAGTATATCTGCAGTATTTGAAGGTTGCAGAGACAGGCTGTCTCTACTGACTGTGACAGTATTGGGCTGCAGGGGCTCAGAGGTGATAATGGCCAGTGCCAAAACCGTCTAATTCAGTTGCAACAATTTTCTGTTCTAAGTGCATGATGCCTTTGACAAGGTCTTATCTTATCTCCTTTCTCCTCATTTACAGTGAAATACATACAAAAAAAGAAATTCTTTAACAACATTTGTGCCATAGTCCTAGCTAAAAGTGTAATGACAACATCCTGGCCTCAAGGTGCAAGGGCCTGTCATTACAACATGAGCAGAGAACAGGGTTGCATCCAAAATGGCACCCTATTCCCTACATAGTGCAGTACTTTTGACCAGAGTAGTGCACTATGTAGGGAATAAGGTGCCACCTCAGACGTAGACCTCTTCCAGCACCTTTCTCTTCTTTATCCTGCCAGGGCCGAGAGACACACTGGAGCCAGGCCAGGGCGACAGGCTGAGAGCTCTGCTCTGCTGAGCATGCACATGCCTCAGAGAACACGCATGTCCCGACAGGAAGCACTGCTATGGGTATGTGTGAGTGAGAGAGTGAGAGAGAGAGAGAGAGAGAGAGAGAGAGAGAGAGAGAGAGAGAGAGAGAGAGAGAGAGAGAGAGTGAGTGAGTGAGTGAAAAAGAAAGAAAGATGTGTGTGAACGTGTTTATCTATAGGAAAAATAGGATTTTGAATGGGACTGAATTGTGTGTCCGAACAAAGTTAATTATACAAGACTGTGTGTGTGCGTGTGAGCGTAAGGGAGTGTGTGTAAGGGGGAAGAGTTTTTTGTGGTGCTGACTGTGGCCAGTTAGTTGACATCTGTCTGTCTTTCTGTGTGAGTCTCACTGTCAATCTCTACTGCAGCAGAGCAGTATCAGAGACAGGACATTGCCACATCACTGGCTCAGGCCCAGGTCTCACTACTGTATCAAGCATCAGACAAGTCAGAACTACTGCAAACAACAACAATTTACTTATGAGTCAGATTCCACATATTTCATGTAAATTTCATACCATTTTTCACATTTGGATGAGCACATTGATTTGCAGTGCTTTTAGTCATTGTCTTTGGTCAAATCTATTTTACTAAGATTCACTAACTTCCATGGCTTAAGTGGTGATTGGAACTAAAATACATTAAAAAATGATAGATGATAATAAAAATGTTTTTTTTTTTAACATATATCCGTCTCTACACATGTTGAAATGTTGGCGTTTCGCTGCTGGTGAGAGGGACACTTCGATAGTCTTTAAAAATAATATTTGAGCACTTCTGTTTTTTTTCTTCTCCAAAAGCAACAACAATGATAAAACATATGTCAACAAACACAAAATTAAATGTCAAGCTAAAAAAGTACAATTCTCTCTAGTACATCCGGGATCCATGGATGTGAAAAAGCTGGAAGACAAGCACAGACAGGAGAAACATCAGAGGATGACATCTTTGAAGACAGATTCTCAGGGTTGTATTTCATAGTTGATCGGTTACATGTTCATGTAACGAGGCACAATATTTTACAACTGGGGAACATCTCATACTGTGTATCAGCTTCGATTGTTTCACATGTCACCCAATCTAAACACATACAGTAAATGTAGTATTTTTTATGTTTGATGCTGATGGTGACGATGGGGACAGAATGATAAAGTAATAGTGTTTGTGACATCCAGGACTCCCTTTGTTGTGAATGGAAAAAACAACAACATGCGCTTGTATCATTCGGCACTTGATTAATTGGTGTTTTGATAAACATAAACGTCGTAGCCCCACTGTGCAGTTCTGCCAAAATGTCCCCTTTCCACATGTATAAGTAAGATTGTGTGTGTTTGTGTCTTTTTTCATGTAAAATGTAAAACACACTAATACTACCACTACACAAAATGTCAGGGCTATTCCATGTCATTGCATTGGTAATGAGAGATGTTTAGGTGTCAGGTTGGATCAATGGCAGCACAGCAGCGTCAGCTCATCATTAGTCTGGGAAATCCCAGATCTAGGGCATTGTTCATGTGAGAGGCAACACGCCTGCCTAGTGAGACTAACTCATCATCAGACCAGCTGGGTTATGCTGCTGAACAGATCATTTCCCAGGCAGGACACAATGGCCCCAGAGCAATATCGAACACTCTGGCATCACAAATGGTATTTCAAACAAATAGTAGTTAACTTTTTAAGATGGGGAGCAAAAGGGCAAGGCCTACTTTTTTCTCTCTACATATTTGTAAATCAAAATAAACTTTAATAAAAGTTAGTCTTTCCTTGGCCTTTGAATACTGTATGGAGTTTGGGGCAAGGCAATGTAATGCTGTGGAACAGCCCTGGATCCCTTTTGATCACACAGTCTACTACTGCTACTACCCACTACCAGCCAACAACACTAGCATGGATCCTCACCCATTCACGTCTTTGGAACACTGACACAAGACTGTCATTCCCTTATCCACTCATTCGGGGTGGTATTTCTCTCTCCTCCCTCCACCTCATCCTGCGCTCCTTTCTCCTGCTGCACCTCTGAAGCCTTCACTCGAATAAAAGGACGGAGAATAAAGAAAATGAGACAGAACGACAACAACAAAAAAGAATGAACAGAGAACAGATTGAGTATCTGGGAGAGGGAGAGAGATTGAGAGTGAAAGAGAAAGAGAGAACGAGAGAGAGGGAGGTGTGGATGATGGAGTGAATGCGCTTGTGAATGACATTTGGGAGTTGTGTGTGACATTCAGTGTTTGAGTGGAAAATGCCAACACTAAGATCAAAGGATACTCAGATCATCTTGGATGAAGAGAAATGTCACATGGAGACACACAGTGACAGATCCGTATCCTGCTACTTCAGACCTTTGTAGAAGTGAATGGTGGTGATATGTGAATGGTGTGTGATGTATGAGTATATCCCTCGGACAGATCTGCCCATGTACCTGCATGTGTGTGTGTGTATATGTTTCCTGTGTGTCAGTCTCACCTTGGTCTTGTGGCTCTGTTCGGTGCCCAGGCCTGACCCAGGTGTGTGTAGCTCCTTGGACACCACACACAGAAACTCTGCCTGGTCCTCTGTCCCATAGCTATACGACGAACCAATGTTTACCATCTATCAGAGACAGAGAGAAAAAGAGAGATGGAGCAACAACAAAAAAGAGAGAAAGAAAGTTGGACAGAGAAAGAGAGGTGGCCCGTATCACAGCAGGTAAACTCATGGATGCTCATGCAGGGAGGAGGGACAGAGGGTAAGGACAGCCTAGCAGCACTACATGTCTGCTACAACTCTACTGTGGGCAGTGAGACTGAACTGTACACCCTGAAGCACTGACGGCACTGTTTAGCATTACAGTATTACTCAAAACACTTTACTGAACTGGCAATGTGCCAACATATGGTAGCTTCCCCTGGAGCTTCCTTGGCTCTGCTTCCTTTTTGCATCTCCCTCCCCTTATCATCACTGGTCTGTGTCTGCAACATGTCAGCTTAGATCAGTCTTCTTCTGAGGGGAAGGAAATGTGAAAAGGAGGCCGTTTTTGTGAGCAGATTGGGACTGGGCCTTGGTCTCGGATTGGTCTGATTGGTCTGACTCTGAGGCTCTGATTGGCTAACAGAGAGCAGGAAAGGGGTTGATTGGTTGGGAGTGTGGTAGAGCAGAGCAGCAGCGTGAGTCCAACCCACAGTCCAGAGCAGTCCGGTGCGGGGCTTTCTGCAGGTGCGCACGCTGACCTGCTCAAACTTCCAGCCGTCTGACATGGTGGAAACCATCTGGGTCAGCTCCTCCTCCTGGCACTGCAGCACCCGGTACACATGTTTAGGAGGCACCTGCTGATGGACGGAGAGAGAGAGTGTGTAAAGAGAGGAGAAGGAGGAGGAGGACGAGAGGGAGGGAGGGAATGTACAGATATGGGTAGGTGGGAAAGGAGTATGGATGTAGAATGAGAGAGAGAGAGAGAGAGAGAGAGAGAGAGAGAGAGGGGTGTTAGGAAGGGAGAGAATGAGACAGAAGAGAAAACAGAGTGACCAATAGTTGGAGAAGGTGAGATGTTTGTAAGGAAAGGAAAGAAAAGGCATTTATTAGCAGAGAGAAAGAGGATTGAGAGAGCGAGAGGTTAGCAAGAGGTAGTGATGTTTGGAAGATGAATGATAGTGAGAGTGAGCGTTAGGGTTGGGTGCTATCCAGATACAGTCACACCGTTTCTGAACCATACTGGAACATATGGTATTACCTGAAGTGCACACAAGGGACACTATTTAACAATAAAATATATATATATATTTTTTTTATATACGCATCTAGGAGGGGATTGAAAGTCTGCTGTAACCAAGAATCTTGATTTTGACATCTAGCCACTAGCCAAACGCATAGCTGGTGCCCTGAACATGATATAATTTATTTGACACATCTTAGATTTCTTCTAGCTATAAGCAGTGGCGTAGCACGCACCCCCACAGCCCACAGTGTGTGTGTGCATGAGCGCGTGTCTAGCCGAAGGGTAGAGACGGAGGGTACAGTAAAGCGTATAATACAGAGAGAGTAGGAGGAAGATTGAAAGTTACATAACAGAAATCATAGACATGATCGGTGAAATATACTGAAAGTAACTTGAAAATGCAGAAAGAGTGAAACACATGGCTGAACAGTCTTTCTGCTTGGCACATGCACAAGTCTGTTTTTGTTTTAGCAGACCTGTAGCCATCTTGTATTTGTGTAAATCCCTGTATTTTATCTACAGTGTGTGTGTGTGTGTGTGTGTGTGTGTGTGTGTGTGTGTGTGTGTGTGTGTGTGTGTGTGTGTGTGTGTGTTTCCTACCTTATCAGGACCACAATGTTCTGACAAGTCATCAGAATGTCTTGACAAGGTAGGAAAACAAGAACAATTGTGAAAAGTCATGACGTTTTTCTTGCCCTGAATTAGGATTAAGAAGAAAAAAAATGTACTCCCCAAAAAGTCCTGAAAATTCACAAAAACAAAGCTGAGTGTGTGTTTGACCTGTGTGACTTTACAGTCCCGCTCCAGGATCCTCTCCTTGATCAGTTTTATCAGAGGAGTGATGTTGTAGAACTCAGCTTCCTCTAACACACCTGGGACAAAGGAGCACAACACACACACACACACACACACACACACACACACACACACACACACACACACACACACACACACACACACACACACACACACACACACACACACACACACACACACACACACACACGTGTTCAATCAAAGTGTTATTACATTCTAATTACAAGTCTTACTATACATTATAATAGCATCATAACACATTATCTAATACCAAAAGTAATCTAGTACCTTCTTCAGCCAGCTCCTTGTTGTAGACCAGTTTGCCGTGTCGCAGGTAGTTAAGGATGGGGCCGAAGTAGGTGGGGTCTCTGTCTATCACATAGGCCCCTGTCTCGTCCTACAACAGAGGAAGGGAGAGAACAACCATAAGAATTAATAAAGGTATGAATATGAGATCAATATTAAATGATATTCTATTGTGCAATTCTATTGTATTGGGTTTTGGTCAAGATCTATGTTTGGAAACCCCCTTGCGATTACTTGTTTCACACAAACAGCAAGTGATAGAGTGGCCCTATTGGAGCCTAGTGGTTCTATATTACAGCTAGTGTGAGAGAGATTCAGAGAGAGTGTGGTGGGGGGATAGAGATAAGGAGAGAGAGGGAATATATAAAGAGGGACTGAGAGTGAAGAGAGAGAGAAAGATATGGAGAGAGAAAGATTGAGAGAGAGCCTGTTACATTCACATGGCTTGGCCCTTTCTTGGCTGACGGCATGCCAGTGCCTTTACAGCATCTCCATAAAGCGCTCCCTGCATGCCGATTACTAAACCAGCCCCAGGCACCCATTTTCAAACACAGACACGCAGAGACTCTAGACAGAGAGAGGGAGGTAGAGAGAGATGAGAAAGAGGAGGAGAGAGAGGCCAAGGAGTTCAGAAAGAGGAGAGTGGGAGAGAGGGATTCAGGAACACAAACAAGTGGCAGAGTGGAGCGAGCTAGATAAGAGAGGAGCAGAAAGACAGAAGTAGCTGATTAAGGAGCAGATGGAGAGCGAGATGGAGGGATGGAGAAGAGGGGAGGGATGGAGAGGCTGTGGTAAGAGGGCACAGCTCTGAATCTGAATCGAAGAAGAGCTGTAAAATTATAGGAATGGAGTGAAAGGAATGAGAGCCTGCAGATCAGAGCGAGAGCGAGAGAGACGGCAGAGGGATGGAGGGTATGTGAGGCACTCAGCTGAATGAAGAAGGGACTGGGAAGACAGGCAGAGAAGAGGAGAATCGATTGGAGATGAGAGCTGGCAGACACTGGATAGAGGAGGACTCAGACAGGGGGAGGGAGAGAGAGACAGATAGACAGAAAGAGAGAGATACAGAGGACAGACAAGGGCACAGGGAGAGTTGCTGGGGGAAAGGGGGCTAGACAGTGGCAGAGAGACAAACAAACCCAAAGCAACTACAGTTGAGGACAGACATACACCTCCTCATTGGACATGATTTGACAGTATGTATGATGACGACACCTGTGTGAGGCTTCCAGAATATTTAGGTACCCTCGCTATGAATGATAAACACATGCACTCACGCATGAACGCACACAGTGAGGGTGAAGATGAAACATTTGCTACAGTGGGGGAAAAAGTATTTGATCCCTGCTGATTTTGTACGTTTGCCCACTTACAAAGAAATGATCAGTCAATCATTTTAATGGTAGGTTTATATGAACAGTGAGAGTGTCACGTCCTGACCAGTAAACGGGTTTATTTGTTCTTATAGTTTGGTCAGGACGTGGCAGGGGGTATTTGTTTTATGTGGTTCATGGTGTGTTTGTGTATGTGTTCATGTAGAGGGGGTATTTGGTTTATATGGTTCGGGGTGGTTGTGTATGTAGAGGGGTATTTGATTTATGTATTCCGGGGTTTTTGGGTTATCGTTCTATGTTAGTTTATTTCTATGTTCTGTCTAGGCGTTTGTATTTCTATGTTTTGGTAGTGGGGATTGGCGCCTTCAATTGGAGGCAGCTGTCTATCGTTGCCTCTGATTGAAGGTCCTATAAATAGGAATGTGTTTGTCATGGGATTTTGTGGGAGATTGTTTCTTGTTTTGCTGTATGCCTGACGAGACTGTCTAGTTCGTTTGTTTTTTGTATACGTTGTGTGTGTTTTCCTTCTTCACCAATAAAAAGAAGATGAGTGTACATTTCCCCGCTGCGTTTTGGTCTATACCCTACGACACCCGTGACAGAGAGACAGAATAACAACAAAAAAATCCAGAAAAACGCATGTCAAAAATGTTATAAAATGATTTCCATTTTAATGAGGGAAATAAGTATTTGACCCCTCTGCAAAACATGACTTAGTACTTGGTGGCAAAACCCTTCTTGGCAATCACAGAGGTCAGACGTTTCTTGTAGTTGGCCACCAGGTTTGCACACATCTCAGGAGGGATTTTGTCCCACTCCTCTTTGCAGATCTTCTCCAAGTCATTAAGGTTTCGAGGCTGACGTTTGGCAACTCGAACCTTCAGCTCCCTCCACAGATTTTCTATGGGATTAAGGTCTGGAGACTGGCTAGGCCACTCCAGGACCTTAATGTGCTTCTTCTTGAGCTACTCCTTTGTTGCCTTGGCCGTGTGTTTTCCGTCATTGTCATGCTGGAATACCCATCCACGACCCATTTTCAATGCCCTGGCTGAGGGAAGGAGGTTCTCACCCAAGATTTGACAGTACATGGCCCCGTCAAATGATGCGGTGAAGTTGTCCTGTCCCCTTAGCAGAAAAACACCCCCAAAGCATTATGTTTCCACCTCCATGTTTGACGGTGGAGATGGTGTTCTTGGGGTCATAGGCAGCATTCATCCTCCTCCAAACACGGCGAGTTGAGTTGATGCCAAAGAGCTCCATTTTGGTCTCATCTGACCACAACACTTTCACCCAGTTGTCCTCTGAATCATTCAGATGTTCATTGGCAAACTTCAGACGGGCATGTATATGTATTCTTAAGCAGGGGGACCTTGCGGGCGCTGCAGGATTTCAGTCCTTCACGGCGTAGTGTGTTACCAATTGTTTTCTTGGTGACAATGGTCCCAGCTGCCTTGAGATCACTGACAAGATCCTCCCGTGTAGTTCTGGGCTGATTCCTCACCGTTCTCATGATCATTGCAACCCCACGAGGTGAGATCTTGCATGGAGCCCCAGGCCGAGGGATATTGACAGTTCTTTTGTGTTTCTTCCATTTGCGAATAATCGCACCAAATGTTGTCACCTTCTCACCAAGCTGCTTGGCGATGGTCTTGTAGCCCATTCCAGCCTTGTGTAGGTCTACAATCTTGTCCCTGACATCCTTGGAGAGCTCTTTGGTCTTGGCCAGGGTGGAGAGTTTGGAATCTGATTGATTGATTGCTTCTGTGGACATTTGTCTTTTTTACAGGTAACAAGCTGCGGTTAGGAGCACTCCCTTTAAGAGTGTGTTCCTAATCTCAGCTCGTTACCTGTATAAAAGACACCTGGGAGCCAGAGTTTATTCTGATTGAGAGGGGGCCAAATACTTATTTCCCTCGTTAAAATGCAAATCAATTTATAACATTTTTGACATGCGTTTTTCTGGATATTTTTGTTGTTATTCTGTCTCTCACTGTTCAAATAAACCTACTATTAAAATTATAGACTGATCCTTTCTTTATCAGTGGGCAAACATACAAAATCAGCAGGGGATCAAATACTTTTTTCCCCCACTGCATATCTGTGATCTCCTGTTATCCTGGCCTGTCTGTTCAGCCACACTGCCGCCAGTCAGCCCATTAAAAAAATGCCACGGAAGATTCAATCCTCATCTGGTGTGTTAATGGTTTACCCAAGGAACTACACAGTGTGCCTAGCCTAGTGCCAGGTCTCTATGGGGGCCTCACTGGGTCCCACAGGAAATATCTGTTAGGCAAACAGAGGTGTTATTTGTCTCAGCACAGAAATAGAGACAGACACAGACACACATACAATCTTTACTTCCTCTCCTGGGGTGAAAACACTGGCTGAGACCAAACTGAACCAGTCTAATGCTAGCCTGGCCAGGTCATTTCCACCTAAAAGGACCCATGTGCACCAACATGTGAAGTTCATAGGAGAATATAAAATTGAGTGTCTAATGAAAGCGAAGAGTATTTTATTTATTTATTAAGGCATATATACATTTTCAACTATTTTCCATCCTACAAATTAAGAACAAGCAAAGTCTTAGATTTCGGGTCAAACAGATGGAAAAGGGGTCTTAGAAAACATCTGACAGAAAAACTCTTAAAAGGTATCAGAAATGCATCAAAACACAATAATGTTGAAGTAAAGACTAATATCAACACATATTTAGTTTTGCCTTCTGTAACTTTAAGAAACATTGCCTTGTGCCTTGAAATTCCTTTACCAAAAACCCACCTATCTTTCAGATATTTTCTAATTTATTTTCCTCATGAAGAGGGAGGATAATTAAAGTTCACAGAAGGTAGACCTATAAATTAGTTAGTGTTTTTAATGATACCAATTTTGTTTATGAATTAGGTGATTCAAACTCAGAATTTCCCCCACCAAAAAAAAAATCGGTAACAGATATTCTGCAATTGAACTGGCTACAATGGCAAATCATAGTAGTCACAAACCACAGTTAGGTTCTAAAGTTTGGACAGCATAGTAGAGTACAGTACAGCACAGTAAACAAGAGTATAGTTCAGTACAGTACTGAACAGTAGAGTACAGTACAGTAGATTTCAGTACAATACACAGTAGAGCACACTAGAGTTGAGTACACTAATGTACTCCACTGCACTGTATTGAACAATATTATACTTTACTGTACTCTACTGTACTATATTGTACTGTACTGAACTCAACTCTACACTACTGTACTGAACTCTAGTGTACTGTACTGTACTGTGCTATACTGTACTCTACTGAGCTCTACTGTGCTGTACTTTGAGGTCCAAACTTGTGAAACATGACGTCTATGACTGGTTCAGATTTGGTCCGGTTTGGACCAACCAAGTTTGGTCTTGTTTGGGGGCAGAGCTCATTAAAAAAATAGCCAGTGTGTAGAATAATACCCAAATATGCAAAGGAGGATATTGAATATGTATACCGTTGTGTACCTATTTAGGATACATCACCATGAAGAGAATGACATTCATATCCATAATTATGCATTTCTGTGTAGTACAGCTCAGGGAGCCATGATAAAATTATGTTACTGCAATTATGTTACCGGGTGTAAATACACTTCACTTACTATAGTTCAATAACCAAAATATATTTTTTCAAATTCAATGTGTCATGTCATTGCTGACATCCCATTCTTTCTGCAGACATCGTTGAAATCTCAGCAAATATTTAACCGTTTTTGGAGAACCTGGACACAAAAAACTGAGGGAGATTTTTACCAAAATTCTGTTGCCAAACTTTGCATTTGCACAGTTCTTTCAGTAAATGTGTTTTTGTAAAATGTTCTGTGTAAATTGTTAAAAAGTAGTCTTGAGTATAGAGTTGTAGGGTTTGTTAAACTTTGAAATCAAGTGTTTTAGTGAACTGCCTTTATCATGTATGACAACATAAACGATAAAGTTGGCTGAAGCACATACAGATCTGCAACTGTGCTACTCCAGTGCTGGGTCTATTTTGGATTGGAAGTCAAATAGTACACACAAGAGCACATAACACCAGCCTCTAACATTGTAAAGTCCTAATCACTCTGCCAATAACAGTGATGCATATTGCACAGAAAGTATTCAAACCCCTTGACTTTTTCCACATTTTGTTGTGTTACATCCGAAATTTAAAATTGATTACATTAAGATTTTTTGGGTCACCGGCCTACACACTATACCCCATAATGTCAAAGTAGAATTATGTTTATCCAAATGGTTACTAATTAGTTAAATGAAAAGCTGAATTGTCTTGAGTCAACAAGTATTCAGCCCCTTTGTTATGGCAAGCCTAAATATATTCAACAGTAAAAACGTACTTAACAAGTCACATAATCAGTTGCATGGACTCACTCTGTGTGCAATAATAGTGTTTAACATGATTTTTGAATGACTACCTCATCTCTGTACCCAACACATACAATTATCTGTAAGGTCCCTCAGTCGAGCAGTGCATTTCGAACACAGCTTTAACCACAAAGACAAGGGAGGTTTTCCAATGCCGCGCAAAGAAGGGCACCTATTGGTAGATGGGTAAAAATAAAAAAGCAGACATTGAATATCCCTTTGAGCATGGTGAAGTTATTAATTACACTTCAGATGGTGTATCAATACACCCAGGCACTACAAATATACAGGCATCCTTCCAAACTCAGTTGCTGGAGAGGAAGGAAACAGCTCAGGGATTTGACTAATGGTGACTTTAAAACAGTTACGAGAGTTTAATGGCTGTGATAGGAGAAAAACTGAGAATGGATCAACAACATTGTAGTTACTCCACAATACTAACTTAATTGAAAGGGTGAAAAGAAGGAAGCCTGTACAGAATAAAAATATTCCAAAACATGCATCCTGTTTGCAACAAGGCACTAAAGAAATACTGCAAAAAATGTAGCTAAGCAATTAACTTTTTGTCCTGAATACAAAATGTTACGTTTGGGGTAAATCCAATACAGAGTGCCACTCTCCATATTTTCAAGCATAGTGGTGGCTGCATCATGTTTTGGGTATGCTTGTGATCGTTGAGGACTGGGGAGTTTTTCCAGAATAAAACAGAAACAGAATGCACAGTCAAAATTCTAGAGGAAAACCTGGTTCAGTCTGCTTTACACCAAACACTGGATGAGGAATTGACCTTTCAGCAGGACAATAACCTAAAACTCAAGGTCAAATCTACAATGGAGTCGTTTACCAAGAAGACTGTGAATGTTCCAGAGTGGCTGAGTTACAGTTTTTACTTAAATCTACTTGAAAATCTATGGCAATTATCAACTATTATCAACAATTATCAATTATCATTGTTTAGTTGATAGGCTTTTGGTCGACCAATCATTTTTAGTAGAGCAGTATTAAATATATATTTGTGCCCATCTCAGTGAACTAACACATTGCTGAGGCCTAGACTAAAAGCCAATATATGCTTGATCCGAAAATATGGTCGGTGGCTCCAAATGGAGTGTCGACCTTTGTACCGCATCGGTCAGGCGCCTCTCAAATGTTGTAACAATGTGGCGGGCTCCATATAGCTCTGCATTGATTGGTTCACGGTAGGTGGGGGCGGTACATCCTGTATAAACCCAAACTCACTTCCTTGACAACTTCCTTCACAACAGCTCTGCACTGCTCCACGAAGCGCAAGAAGTATGAATCCCCTGACTTCTGCACAGGCCGTATTACTGTAAATGCTGCACGGCCAATGCAGACGTCGGATTGACCATGTAGCGCCCAGATGCACAATGCACTTCTCTCTCCAGAAAGCGCTCTCTCCCTGCCAATTGTGCACATTCATTTATTTATAACTTAATTATGTGAATTGCTTGCGTTTGATTGTTAGTGTATATCAATTCCCCATTACATACTGTATATCACCAGTAGAACAGGACACACACGCGATTACGCTTAGAAGTAGGCCTAGAGGCTACCTGGCCAGCGCGCAAATGTAGGCCGAAAGAACAGACAATTTTCGGTAGACTATGATTAACAACCAATTTGACAGAGCTTGAAAAATTTCGAAAAGAAAAATGGGAAAATGTTGCACAATCCATGTGTGGAAAGCTCTTAGAGACTTACCCAGAAAGACTCACAGCTGTAATCGCTGCTAAAGGTGCTTGTACAAAGTATTGACTCAGGCATGTGAATACTTATGTAAATGAGATATTTCTATATTACATTTTAATAAATGTGAAACATTTCTTAAAACATGTTTTCACTTTGTCATTATGGGGTATTGTGTGTAGATGGGTGACAAAAAAAATATTTTGATTTCAGGCCGTAACAAAAAATGTGGAATAAGTCAAGGGTTATGAATACTTTCTGAAGGTACTGTATGTAGTACTTTAAAGTATTTTTACTGACTGGACTACACACACGACTTTCTTTTCAAAAATAAAATAAAATATTGGTGAAGTAGGCAAGACTTTCCTTTCTTTTTCGGCACCAGACCTGCCTAATTTTAACTTTAATAGACTAAATTACACATCCTGTAAA